>NC_081768.1:33115132-33415132 GCF_963082965.1 Carassius carassius | reverse complement strand
CTCCGGAACCGCATCGGTCACCGCCTCGGCCTCCGGAACAGCATCGGTTACCACCTCGGCCTCCGGAACCGCATCGGTCACCGCCTCGGCCTCCGGAACCGCATCGGTCACCGCCTCGGCCTCCGGAACAGCATCGGTCACCGCCTCGGCCACCGGAACCGCATCGGTCAGAAACTGTACGAGGCGGTGTTGAAACTATACAAGGCGGTGACCGATGCTGTTCCGGAGGCCGAGGCGGTGACTGATGCTGTTCCGGAGGCCGAGGCGGTGCCCGACGCTGTTCCGGAGGCCGAGGCGGTGCCCGACGCTGTTCCGGAGGCCGAGGCGGTGCCCGACGCTGTTCCGGAGGCCGAGGCGGTGCCCGGCGCTGTTCCGGAGGCCGAGGCGGTGCCCGACGCTAATCCGGAGGCCGAGGCGGTGACAGCATCGGCTGTTCCGGAGGCCGAGGTGTTCCGGAGGCCGAGGCGGTGCCCGAGACCGCTCCCGAGGCCGTTACCGAGGCAGTGCCTGAGGCCGTTCCAGAGGCGGTGTCCGAAGCCGAGGCGTCTCATGTCTCCACAGGCAGTCCAAAGTCAAGTCAGGTGCCCATTGACTTTCCAGAGTTGAGTCAGTTCCCGGTTGACCCTCGAGAGTCGAGTCAGGTGTTTATGGACCCTCCTGAGTCAGGGTTAGTCACCGTCGACCATCTAGAGTCAGGGCTAGTTCCTGTTGACCCTCCAGAGTCGAGTTCAGGTTCCAGTTGACCCTCCAGAGTCGAGTCAGATTCCAGTTGACCCTCCAGAGTCGAGTCAGATGTTTGTGGACCCTCCAGAGTCAGGGTTAGTTACCGTTGACCCTCTAGAGTTTGGGCTAGCTCCTGTTGATCATCCAGAGTCGAGTCATGTTCCAGTTGTTCCTCTTGAATCAAGTCATGTTCCTGTTGACCCTCCAGAGTCGAGTCAAGTTCCTGTTGACCTTCCAGAGTCGAGTCAGGTGACTGTTGAATTTTCAGAGTTGAGTGAGGTTCCGGTTGACCTTCCAGAGGCTAGTCAGGTGCTTGTGGACTCTCCAGATTCAGGGCTAGTCACCGATGACCTTCCAAAGTCAGGGCTAGTCACCGCTGACCGTCCAGAGTCAGGGCTAGTCACCGATGACCGTCCAGAGTCAGGGCCAGTCACTGATGACCTTCCAGAGTCAGGGCTAGTCACTGATGACCTTCCAGAGCCAGGGCTAGGTACCATGGACTTTCCAGAGACAAGGCTAGTCATCGTGGACCTTTCAGAGTCAGGTCAAGTCACTGATGATCTTCCTGAGTCAGGGCTAGTCACTGATGACCTTCCAGAGCCAGGGCTAGGTACCATGGACTGTCCAGGGACAAGGCTGGTTACCGTTGAACTTTCTGAGTCAGGTCAAGTCACTGGGTGGCCTTCTGCTCTGCCCTGTTGGACTCCGGCATCGACCACAGGGACGTGGTGGTCATCTGCTCTGCCCTGGGGGACTCTGGCGTCGACCACAAGGACGTGGTGGTCCTCTGCTCCGCCCTGGGGGGCTTCCGCTCTGACCACACGGACATGGTGGTCTTCTGCTCCGCCCTGGGGGGCGCTTGCCCTGACTACACAGTTGTGGTGGTCTTCCGCTCCGCCCTGGAGGACTCTGGCATTGACCACAAGGGTGTGGTGGTCTTCTGCTCCGCCCTGGGGGGCTTCATGTTGTTGTTTTTTCCTTTTGGTTTTGTGTTAATTTCTGTCCCTGTTCCTTTCTGTTAGTCTGGCCCTCCGTCCCTCCCCCTGAACCTCCTCCGGTCCTCCTCCCTCCTGGTCTTCCTGTTTTGTGTTTACATTCTGGTGCCTGTTCCCCATGTTTTTCTTTTCTGACCGTCCGTCCCTCCCCCTGAGCCTCTACCTGTCCGCCTCCCTCCTGGTCTCTGTTTTGTGTCTGTCTTGGAGCGTCTGGGAGCCGCTCCGTAGAGGGGGGGTACTGTCACAGTGTCTGGGTTGTGTTCCCTGGGTTTCCACTAGGTGTCCTCCTTTTCCATGGTGTCTATCATATTATCACTTCCTGTCTCCTTATTTGGTCACCTTCCTCCTTGTTTAGTTAATTGATTGTTCCCCACCTGTCTCCTGTTTTCCCATTATCCTTTTGTGTATTTATACCTGGTCTGTCTGAGTCTTTGTCACGGAGTCCTTGTTGTATGTTTGATACTTCCCAGAGTCTGCTCTTCCCATGTGTTCTTGTTTTGTTTCTATGTGTTTGGATTTTCTGGTTTTGACCCTGCCTTGACTGTTTACCCCTTTGGATTTGCCCTTGTAATAAATCTCACACCTGCAATTGGATAGGAGAGCTGTGTTTCTTGTATCACCGTACGTGACAACTAAAGGAGGTAGAGCTTTTTCACATTTGGCTCCCAAACTCTGGAATAACCTTCCTGATAATGTTCGGGGTTCAGACACACTCTCTGTTTAAATCTAGATTAAAAACGCATCTCTTTCGCCAAGCATTCGAACAATGTATCTTAAATTGTGAGTGTAGTTGCATCTGATCAAATGCACATTTTTATTCTTTAGCTTGGAATAAACTAATTAATTTTACTTTGTTGGATCAGCAGCTATGCTAATGATGTCTCTATTTGTTTCTATGTTTTGCCATGGGATTTACACTAGGATTTACACAAGCTCCAGTCTGGATCCAGAAAACCTGAGAAGAGATGATGCTGACCCTCAGAGGACCCCAGATGATCCTAACCCTGAATCAACAAACAGAACTAACAAATATTGCTACAAGTGTGATTGCATCATATAAAAATGATTAATTATTAATAATGTTCATCATCTGGCTGACTACGTCTTGTATTAATTTTTCTACAAATCCTGTCATACGTGCACAAACTGACAGTCACCACTTAAAAGCTACTACTAAATATTGTAGAAACATAATTTTCTGTAAAGTTGCTTTGTAACGATTTGTATTGTAAAAAGCGCTATACAAATAAAATTGAATTGAATATTATGGGCTGCTGGCATGAATTGTACTTGTGATGGAGCGCTCTTGGAGCGAGTGAAAACCACGACGTTCATATTCAAGTGTTTTGAGAATTATTTTTTAATGCGCATTAATGACAGGGAGGCGCCGTCTCATCACTTTTTTCCTGATAATGAATTTATAATTTTTTAATTAACATAATATCGTGGTGTCTCACATACATTAAAAATATCTACAGAAAGCTTGAAATGTTTTTTAAACGAAAAAGAATTGTGTAACTGTGAATGTTGCATTTCTCTGTCGGAGAGAGCCAGCACTGTGAATTTCATCCGGTTCAGCAACTTTGAAAGCCTCATACACTGTCCATATGAAAGAGCAATTCACACCTTTATCTCGACCCCCACAAGCCATGCATAACCACACCCAAAAACCCAACCCCCTCCAGTTGAACAGAATTCGGTCTGTGTTTTGGCTCTGAGGAACGGTGTGTTACTGGGCTGAAACATGCCTGCACTCAGCAGCAGTACTCTTTTTATTCATTATTTTCTCGCAGCCCATTTCACAAGACCATAATGATGATAACAAATTATCAATTGAAAATGATCATTATTTTACAAAAATCATTGTTATTTGTGAACATAGCGTTTGCGGAAGGCTTTAAGACCAAGCGGAATCCTCTGCTCCCGCCTCACAGCGCGTGGGACTCGCGCTCACTGATGCAGCTTCACTGTTTGCGATTTGACTTTACTGAATCAGATTGAGGCGAATACAACTTATTGATCATGAGACCAACATTAAGCAAGCAAGAAAATATTCATTCTAACAGAAGGAAGACGTATTTCATTGAGCTAATGTTGTTAAATTTTATTATTTTTATTTTTTTAATAATTGTGGCCTACATAAATAGGTGATGCAAAACAAATATTTGGATCGTCCCTTATTTTTTCCCTTATTTTCTTAAAGAATAAACATGTATTTTCTAGAAGAATAAACATGATATTATTAATTAATAAAAATAATTTAAGCAATTAAAACCTTTTTTTTAACTTGAATTTAAATACTATTAAACTAATTTTAAATTCTCAAGGAATTTATAAGTAAAAAATGGTAAAATGTCACAGTGCATGTTAAATAGCCTAAAAAAACTTGTGTTAACAATATAATTAGAACTAACAATATAATTAAATTTTTTAAAATGAACAATTCCTGTATAAAATGGGACAGCAACCTTTATATCAAACATTTTTAAATCATCCACAGCTGAGCATCGCGGGAGGCTGATCTGCACCAGAGCACGTGAAGTGAATGTGATGAACAAAGTCATTTTCAGATGCAATAAAAAAAAATAAAAAATAAAACCCTGGATAGCCTAGATTAGGCCCTGGCTCTGTTCTGAAGTATAAAATTTTAATGGATTAATCGCCTATTTTCATTTGCTGCATGTTTTCTTTATTTTTTATTTTTTAAACACGCTAAAAAATAAATTACGTTTGTCAGAGGAAAAAAAATATTAGTCGTGTATAGGTTTCATTTTAAAGGATTCATCACCTATTTTCTGTTTGCTGCATGTTTTTTTTTTAAACACGCTAAAAAATAAATCATAGTTTGTGAGAGGAAAAATATGAGTCAGGTATAAGTTGCATTATATTACATTTAGAAATAATAACGCATGGCCTAATAATGTTATAATGTATCAACAGGATATTTATAGTTCCCTTCACTTTACAACAAATCCTTTAAATTTAACAAATATATCAGAACAATCCAAGAATTAAAAATATATAATTCTAATGGATAAATATAACTGCAGTATATAATAATATAGGCTTAGTAATAAAACAAAACAAAAAATAATAATAATTTAAAGCTAAGCATAAGTAAAGGTTGGGTGTGGCAGGGGGGGCGTGGTTTAGCGAAGTCTGCAGCGGGAGAGAGAATCAGGAGACGAGCGGTAAGTGAGTGGTTTGGGCAAAAACTATCGGCTCCTGTTTCTCGTTTCAGTAATTGGCGCGTAGAGAGTATAAAACGCCAGGAGAGACAGAAGCAGTCGAGAGAGAGACGGACTGCTGACGGGAACTGGAAACCGAAACCGGATCGAGTAAACCGGAAGTGTTGTGCGAACGTGTCTGTGTTGATGTCAGAGTAAAAGTCACCATTTGGTGTTTATAAAGTTAAACTACTTTTAGAGTTAATAAATACGTCAGCAGTCCAGCCGACCCCTTTGTTCTCTTTCTTTCCTCCCACGAACTACTACACTGGTGCCGAAACCGGGGAGGAAGAAGGACCGCCGCCGCCGCCATGCAAAGCCCGTCCTCCACGCCGCTTGCGGACATCATCGCCTCCCTCGCGGTCCTGCACTGCGAACAACACCAGGCCCTGCTGGACTTGAGGACCGACCAGGAGAGGCGCTTCCAAGCCATGGTCCAGGCCCAGCAGGAGGACCGCAAGAGGTTCCGGAGCTGGATCGATCGGGAGGTTCCGGAGTTGGATCGTTCGGGAGGCCCGCCGCGCCCATGCACCTGCCGTTGCACAAGATGGGGCCCCAGAACGATCCGGAGGCGTTTCTGGAGCTCTTCCAGAAGTCGGCGGAGGTGTGCAGGTGGCCCCGCGAGCAGTGGCGGGTGCGCCTCATCCCCCTGCTCTCCGGCGAAGCCCAGGTGGCCGCGCAGCAACTTCCGGTGGCGAACCTCCTGGTCTTCGACGACCTGAAGAGGGCCATCATCCAGCGGGTCGGACGGTCGCCCGAGCAACATCGCCAGCGCTTCCGGTCCCTGGACTTGGGCGAAGCCGGTCGGCCCTTCGCGATGGCTCAACAGCTCCGGGACTCAAGTGCCGCAAGTGGCTACTGGCCGAGGGAAGTGACGTGGAGCATGTCATCGATAATAAATCATCATATTAGAATGATTTCTGAAGATCATGTGACACTGAGGACTGGCGTAATGATGCTTAAAGTATAATAAGATAGGAAACCAATATTAGAAACATACATTACAATATTACTGTTTTTTCCCAGTATTTTTTAATCAAATAAATGCAGCCTTGTATATATATATATATATATATATATATATATATAAAAAAATATATATATATATTAGGGGTGTAACGGTACGTGTATTCGTACCGGACCGTTTCGGTACAGGGCTTTCGGTACGGTGCACGTGGGTACCGAATGACTGAATGCAATATTTTGTTTGCGGAACATATACATTTTTGTCTTTCCAAACGAACATATTAAGTGGCGGAAGTCTCCGCGTTCAGCGCAAATCCCGCCCTGCAGCTGATTCTAAGGCCGGTGACACACTGGCTGCGTGGCATGAGCGCGGCGTTTCTGCTGCTTCGCGTTTTCTGTGTCTTTACACACCAGAATCGTGCCTGACGCGGCGCTGGCGCACTGCTGCTACTGTAGGTGACATAGAGGGAGACCGCCGACAGACCAGGATCTTGTCTTCATGACAACAATATCTATACTTCATGTTGAGCATAAATATAAAGCCTACTGATAAAGGACACCGTCAACAGTATTGACGGCAAAATAGACTATGTTTGACAGGTGCAATATGCCAGTGTGTCACCGGCCTAAGTAGTGTTGTCACAGTACCAAAATTTCAGTATTCGGTACCGATACCAGTGAAAATCCACGGTTCTCGGTACCAATTTCGGTACTAAAGCAAAACACAAAAATATGCTAATTAAAAAAAAATAACTTTTTATCACTAAAAATAAAACCAATGCCATTCTTTATACTTATTTACAATTGTGTTTAAAGGTCTTCTACAAGTTATATAATTATGAAAAACAGTAAACAAGTTTCACCCAAATTTAATTTGTCTTTTAATTTATGAAATTTAAACACATTTTATTTTTTGGTAAATAAAGGGGATTTAATATTAAAATTAAAACATGGAAGAAATATTGTGTGATTAATTTTTAATTAACAGTAGTAGCAGTATCACATACATTTTACAAAATAATAGTAATATTTCTAGCACAATGCCTTTATGTAAAAATGAATTTGTAATGAATGCATATTTGTCATTTATCTGAACTTAAGACTGGTGGTGATGCTTAAGATATTTTTGTTCATTGAGGGTTTCTGTAAAAAAAAAAATAGTAATAGATCATAATAATTATTATTAAAAGATAATAATATTACTAATTCTACTACCATACTAACAATATACAATGCACTATTGATTGATGAGCTGCTGGTTCATGAATATTAATCACGTTGTCTGAGTTCGGTCGAATTGATTTGCTGAAATCAAAACAGGGACGGTAAAAGATGAGCGCCAGCCAATGAAATTGACATTTGCGTATTAGCTCCGCCCACTACCTGAGAAACCGGCATATCTTTTGCTTTTTCGAAAATATGAATAATTCTAAATGAACTCCATTATTTTGACAGGAGAAGACAACAAAGAATATAGTTTACATGTAGCATGTCGATTCAGCGTGGTAAGACTCTCGCTCTCTCTCTCTCTTTGCATGTGTGAAAAACAGAGCTAGCAGCAAAGCGACGGCGAGTCGTGCCTCTTCACACAGAGTTTACAGTTCAGCAAATACCATAGACCGTAAAAGAGGCAAATACAGGTGTACTGTGCGTCCATTGAGATGAGTTGAAAAGTACAGATCGCTTGATGGAGAGAGAACTCTGAAGCGCTCAGTGTTCAGCGAGTGAAAATATATCTGCGCCAATCTTATAATAGCCTCGAACACACACACACTGGCGAGTAAAATCTAAGAATTTATTAGCCAATGGCTAACAATAGACATAATTTAGTCGCCCTGAGTAAAATTGAATCACATGCAAGTGATTTACTCGCAATGTAGAGGCTGTTTTTTGACGGTTTTCCGTGAATACCTTTAAATTGACACTGGTTTTACTCAAATGAAACTGTAAAATGCTTGTGAAGTGACTCCGAACAGTTCTGGTGATGTTGTTTGTGTATTTATGTCCTCATTATTGCAAGCGTCATGCAATTCAGTCTATGTAGTAAACAAACCATTCATTCATTCAAACAGAGAACATGCAGGATGCAGATTTCAACCAACTTTTGCGGCTTAACATTTACAGATACTGGTCCATATGGAGATTTGATTTGATTAATTTATGTTAACCTTGACGAATTCCGTGACTGTCCATATTAAAATGTAAGTTTCATTTTCATTTCTGGATTTTGAGATTCCGTCCGCGTTTTCTGCTTCGCGGAAATCATAGCGCTGTATGCATCCAGAACCGGGTTTGAATGGGTACTCGGTACCACCGGTACTTACAGAAACCTGGTACCGTCACATTTTCATTTTTTTAGTACCGACTTGGTACCGAACTACCGGGTCTTTTGACAACACTAGGCCTAAGGTTTTCAAAAAGCATCACGCGAGTGTGAACATCACTACAACTAGGAAAAAAACGATTGTAATTCAAACGCAGCTCCCGTCGGCATTTAAACAGATCTTTGCTCTGAATTCAGATCGGTCTAACGCAATAACGGAATCTGAGCAGGTCTAAAAACTGAAACTGTTCATGCTGCACTTTACACTTTGGAAAATTTATATCTATTTTTAAAATATGAGCAGGCCTACAAGCTGGGATTGGTAATGCTGCACTGTAATCATAGTTATTTATTTATATTTTTCATTATATTTTATTATATGATATTGGTTTGAGACTGAGAGTATTTTATATATATATATATATATATATATCTCTTTTTTTTTTTTTAAGTATTTTAAAAAATTGTAAACAAATTGTAAAAAAAAAAAAGTTTATAGTAATAAACAACCTGCAGTTTAATGTTTGCATTTCTTTCCCTTACAGTACTGAAAATGAACCGAACCGTGACTTTAAAACCGAGGTACGTACCGAACCGTGACTTTTGCGTACCATTACACCCCTAATATATATATATATATATATATATATATATATATATATATATATATATATATATATAGGTGCTGGTCATATAATTAGAATATCAACAAAAAGTTTATTTATTTCAATAATTATATTTATTCATTACACACAGACACAGATATATTTCAAATGTTTATTTCTTTTAATTTTGATGATTATAACTGACAACTAAGGAAAATCCCAAATTCAGTATCTCCGAAAATTAGAATCTTACTTAAGACCAATACAACTTGGCAAGAAATGCTAGGTTCTAAGCCGTATCCCTTTAAAGGAATCTTTCCTGATTCCAAGCCTTCAGCTCTACCCTGGGCCGAGGCCCTTACAATTAAGTTGGGTATGTAGCTTAGGCCTTTTGGCCGTAAGGGGTACTGTCACAGACAGCCGTCTAAACGTCCCAGGGGCAACTCCCATGGAAATGGTAGAGTTGGTACTTAGTGCTCGCCATGATTCTGGCCTGCACTCCACTCAGCATGGCGGCGTAGGTATACTGTTCCCCAAAGCGACCCCTAGAAGACGCAGTTCGAAGTTCCATTGAAAGGGAACGTCTCAGGTTACGAATGTAACCATGGTTTCCTGAGTAGGGAACGAGACCCTGCATCTTCTATCTCCCTGCCATGCTTCGGATGCAAGCTTCAGACCAAGAAGTGAATGACGTGTTCTCCCGGTGCCTGTTTATAGTCGCGCCGGTATTGATCTCAGAGGCTGTCGCCGGCCAACTCGTTGGTGTTTTTTCAATGTATGCTTCAGACACGGATCACGATGAGGTGTTCCCCATAGCGCCCCCTAGAGGACATAGTGTCATTCGTAACCTGAGATGTTTTCTTTAGTTGTCAGTTATAATCATGAAAATGAAAAGAAATAAACATTTGAAATATATCATTCTGTGTGTAATGAATGAATATGATATACAAGTTTCACTTTTTGAATGGAATTAGTGAAATAAAACTTTTTGATGATATTCTAATTATATGACCAGCACCTTTGCAGACTTTGCAGTCAGGACAGTCAGTTCCTCTCAGAGATACATCCATATTAACTCCCACCCCAAGTGTATCATGATTCACTGAACATCTCAACTGATTTTAATCAATTTTCAACCAGAACATCGCTACATCCCTACACTTCAGATTTGATTCCTACGCAGCACTTGCTGTGTAAAGATGCCTTTATGCACAGTTTGTAGTTTATTTACAATGCAATCTTACATTAATCTTGATTTTTAAATGTTTCTATAGAGGGTATATTTCATATATATAGCTAATAATGCTGGTGTAAGAGGGATTAGTTCATCTGAAACAATTTTGTAAAATTAATAAGAAAATATTTCATTAAAATTCATAAGAAATTTTTTGGTTTAAAATGCATACTTTAGTAATGTTTCGATCTGATAGCATTTAATTATTTTGAGCTTCCAGTCAGATTGCACTACGTCAAAATGCAAGCAATTGGGTGTCTTTAGTTGTAGTTTGAAATTAGAGACGTTGGAAGCAACACAGTTTTTTCACCGTGCATACCATGTCTATGTAACACTTTTTTATTTTATGCTTTGGAAGTAAACATTTAAAAAGAAGATTGTGGTGTGCTTGTGTTTCAAATACTGGTTATAATTTGACTGACTTCAAAAGGTGGTACAGAAGAATTAGAAGCAACCAGGTGCCACTACAGCTGGCTTGCTGTGTTTAGAGATTAATTGGTGCTAATGCAGGACATATTGATTGGGAAAGAATGGATGAGGATGAACAGTAGAATGTGGTGTGTGATGCAGTCCTGTGGGGTAGTAAAGGAGAATCTGAATGGACTTGTGTTTCTTACCAGTCTCAGGCCATCCTTAAAAATATTTTTGTTTGCCATAACCCGACCGACTCTGTCAATTTAGGACCAACTCAATTTTTTTTTTTTTTTGCTTTTAGTCCGACCGACTTGCCGATTGTAAATTTGCGTTAAGACCGACCAATTTTTTTTTACTCTTCAAACAACTAATACAAAAGCAATAAAATAATATTAATTATATTTAAGTAAGTAGGCTATGGTAAATATATACATTTCCTAGGCCTACATACAAACGAAGGCTATCTTCCTTAATTAAAAAAAACCCTGTGACGTCATCAATGTTTACACTATTGGTTAACGGATGTCACACTGTGTCCTGTGCGTTCGCTTCGTCTCATACTCATACTCATACTCATACTCATACTCATACTCACTGTCAGAGTCAACGGTTCGCGCTTGGTAATGATGGCTGCGGCTGCAGTAAACTAAATGTTCGCGGTCACTGTTCAAAGTCATACGGGTTCGGGCTCCATAATACATCTAAAAATTCATTAAAACAGCTCGACACTGCCCAGATCTTTTCCCATCCCTTCTCGGTCCGTGTACGTTTTGATAGTTTGTTTTTTCGTTTGAAACACAAAACAAAATAACGAGAAACCACCTGTTTTTCGTTTGTCGTTTCAAACCAAAAACAAAGAAACGGTAAAAAAGAGCCGTTATCCCGTTTTTGGTTCTGAATCCAAAAACGAAAAATGACAAAATCAAATAACGGTCCGATTTTGGTTTTTTGAAATTCCTTTTTCCATTTTTTCGTTTGAAGATCTACATTGAAATACAGACAGGTTGGCCACGTGATCCGGAAGTAATAGTAAATATGGCCTATCAAAATAAAAGCCAAGCTTTTAGAACGGTCATAATATGTAGCGCTAACGTTAGAAGAAGAAAAATCAATTAATAAATAGCCTTATATAAACCTGGACTGGAATAAATATGTTAGCAACAGTACTTTATTACAGCTATTTAATATCGTGCCTATCCAGACATCACCAGTCACGTTTAATGAGCGCATTGTTTGGCTCAATACAGTTGGTAATATAGGTTAACCTAAGAACCGTGTGTGCTGCTCAACCATTTCCCTCGGTGGTGCTGGAGGCTTGATGAGGTCCACACTTACTCCTCTGATCCGTCCACGCGGTCGGCATCAACAGAAAACCCCACAGTCCTCATCCTAAGCACTGTGTATAAATAGAACGACAAATAGAAACAGAAACTTATTGAGTGTTATTGATACTATACTGCAAATGTATTTGGACACACTTTTGTGTAAAATTTTGCTGATATTGGGAAGGATATGAATTATGAATAATTGAATCGGGACTGAACCTGTCTTATCAATGATGGATGTTGCTGATTAAAGAAATCAGACTTCTGGAAAATAACCTAAATCATTTGAGAAGCTGTGGTTGATTCCCTTGAACAGATCGTTCCTCTGACCCTGCTCTTAATAAAAGTGTTTTATATAACGCTGATGAGAAATCAGAACACGTGCAACAGCCACCAATCACTCTGTGATTAAACTAGTTTACAATCAGATGGAGAGTCCTTCACAACAGGAGAAACCATACACACATCTGTTCTGTTCAAACACTCTTAGTGAGTTCTCACATCGTGATGAATACATTAGGGGAGTACGACAATGTAACTCAGTTTAGTTCAATATAAGGCTATTTGTGTTGTGTGTGTGTGTGTGTGTGTGTTATCTGTTCAGAGAAACCAGACCTGGGCTGAGAATAGATCATAATGCATTTACTGCAGTCAACAAGAAACTGCTTACACCTTCAACAACAGATTTAATCTGATTCAGTCACTAAAGAGTTAAAACGGATGGACATTGAGGGAAATCATATGTGACTATATCATAACGTTTATAAAAGAAAGTCAATTCAATAGGAGTGCATAGTATTATTCTCAGTTAATTAAAGCTCAAAAGAAGCCGACTTTTATTTTGGCGCGGAGGCGTGACGTCATCGGCCTGCGTCTGTGGAAAGGTTTGTGTTTTCAGTGTTAAATCGATTTAAACCGAGTTATCGTGTAGTACGTACAAACTCTGCACGTACAGTAATTATTTTATTATTATGATGCGTACGATTTCTCTCTCTGGCGTGTAGTGACAGAAAACAGTCTGCTTTTGGAAACTTAATTTGGAGTCAGAAGCTCGTCAGTGACTGTTTGAATCCGCTGCTCGAGAACAACAGACACAAAGAAACAGTTCTTCATCGAGTGTAAGTCCGTCTGATGAGCTAATGAGAGGTCACTAACCGTCTCTCACAGATGTGGGGTGTGTGTTCATGAATGTGACTGTTGTCCTGCAGATGTCGATGATTAAAGAGGAGAGAGAGGAGGTCAGGATTGATGAACAGACTCCAGCAGGTGAGTGACTGTCATCATCTCTGTCACATCGCGTCATAGTACTGAGACTGCTCTCCTTAGATGATCTTAATAAGTATTAAAGGACCTGTTTTAGTATGTTAAGAACAAAATTAGTTTGTGAAAATAGTGCACTAAGTACATAATGGAAGTGTACTTGTTTTTCACCCGGGGATCTATATAGCAAAAGAAAAACCCTGGCTCTGTGTTCTGTACTAGACTAACTGAGACTTGCCATGGCACTTGTATACTGTTGTTGTTCTCTTGTTGACCTGACTGCTTCTATTGTTATCATTTGTAAGTCGCTTTTTGATCAAACCTGCTACAATATTAAGGGGGTATATTTTTTTTATTTAAAGATAAATATAACAAGTCTACAGCGACCTTGGCAATTGAATCACCATTGGCTAGTAAATCTTTTAGTTTCCTCGCCAGACTGATATATATATATATATATATATTTACACAGTGCCTTGCGAAAGTATATGCCCCCCTTGAACTTTGCGACCTTTTGCCACATTTCAGGCTTCAAACATAAAGATATAAAACTGTAATTTTTTGTGAAGAATCAACAACAAGTGGGACACAATCATGAAGTGGAACGACATTTACTGGATATTTCAAACTTTTTTAACAAATAAAAAACTGAAAAATTGGGCGTGCAAAATTATTCAGCCCCCTTAAGTTAATACTTTGTAGTGCCCCCTTTTGCTGCGATTACGGCTGTAAGTCGCTTGGGCTATGTCTCTATCAGTTTTGCACATCGAGAGACTGAAATTTTTGCCCCTTCCTCCTTGCAAAACAGCTCGAGCTCAGTGAGGTTGGATGGAGAGCATTTGTGAACAGAAGTTATCAGTTCTTTCCACAGATTCTCGATTGGATTCAGGTCTGGACTTTGACTTGGCCATTCTAACACCTGGATATGTTTATTTGTGAACCATTCCATTGTAGATTTTGCTTTATGTTTTGGATCATTGTCTTGTTGGAAGACAAATCTCCGTCCCAGTCTCAGGTCTTTTGCAGACTCCATCAGGTTTTCTGCCAGAATGGTCCTGTATTTGGCTCCATCCATCTTCCCATCAATTTTAACCATCTTCCCTGTCCCTGCTGAAGAAAAGCAGGCCCAAACCATGATGCTGCCACCACCATGTTTGACAGAAACTTTAAACAACACTTTTTATGGATATCTTTAAGAAATGGCTTTCTTCTTGCCACTCTTTCATAAAGGCCAGATTTGTGCAGTATACGATTGATTGTTGTCCTATGGACAGAGTCTCCCACCTCAGCTGTAGATCTCTGCAGTTCATCCAGAGTGATCATGGGCCTCTTGGCTGCATCTCTGATCAGTCTTCATCTTGAATGAGCTGAAAGTTTAGAGGGATGGCCAGGTCTTTGTAGATTTGCAGTGGTCTGATACTCCTTCCATTTCAATATTATCGCTTGCATAGTGCTCCTTGGGATGTTTAAAGCTTGGGAAATCTTTCTGTATCCAAATCCGGCTTTAAACTTCTCCACAACAGTATCTTGGACCTGCCTGGTGTGTTCCTTGTTCTTCATGATGCTCTCTGTGCTTTAAACGGACCTCTGAGACTATCACAGAGCAGGTGTATTTATACGGAGACTTGATTACACACAGGTGGATTTTATTAATCATCATTAGTCATTTAGGTCAACATTGGATCATTCGGAGATCCTCACTGAACTTCTGGAGAGAGTTTGCTGCACTGAAAGTAAAGGGGCTAAATAATTTTGCACGCCCAATTTTTCAGTTTTTTATTTGTTAAAAAAGTTTGAAATATCCAGTAAATTTCTTTCCACTTCATGATTGTGTCCCACTTGTTGTTGATTCTTCACAAAATATACAGTTTTATATCTTTATGTTTGAAGCCTAAAATGTGGCAAAAGGTCGCAAAGTTCAAGGGGGCCGTATACTTTCGCAAGGCACTGTATATATGTATATAAATACTGTAAAAAAAATTACAATGGCACAGCTTTTTAAATACCTGTAAGTACACTGTTAAAGGGTTAGTTCCCCCGAAAAATTGTCATTAATAACTCACCCTCATGTCGTTTCAAACCCGAGAGACCTCCGTTCATCTTCTGAACACAGTTTATGATATTTTAGATTTAGTCCGAGAGCTCTCAGTCCCTCCATTGAAGCTGTTTTTCTTACCTTTCTGGACATGGACAGTAGACCGTACACACAGCTTCAATGTAGTCCATGTGACATCAGAGGGTCAGTTAGAATATTTTGAAGCATTGAAAATACATTTTGGTCCAAAAATAGCAAAAACTACGACTTTATTCAGCATTGTCTTCTCTTCCGTGTCTGTTGTGAGAGAGTTTGTGATATCCGGTTCACGAACGAATCATTCGATGTAACCGGATCTTTTTGAACCAGTTCACCAAATCAAACTGAATCGTTTTAAACGGTTCGCGTCTCTAATACGCATTAATCCACAAATGACTTAAGCTGTTAACTTTTTTAATGTGGCTGACACTCGCTCTGAGTTCAAACAAACCAATATCCCGGAGTAATTCATTTACTCAAACAGTACACTGACTGAACTGCTGTGAAGAGAGAACTGAAGATGAACACAGAGCCGAGACAGATAATGAACAAAACATTGACTCATCGGTAATGGATTTATGAATATTAATTAGGTTGTCTGCATTCGGTCAAACTGATTTGCTCAGTAGCTGAGCACCAGCCAATGAGATTGCCGTTTGTGCATTAGTTCTGCCCACTACTAAGGAACTCCGTTATTTTTACAGGAAAACAAGGAAAATACAACAAAGAATATTGTTTAGCGCATACATGTAGCGTGTCAATTCTGCATGTATGCAAGACTCTCAGTGCGTGTGTGAGAGAAAGCGACAGCGAGTTGTCAGTCTTCACACTAGAGCTCATGATACGTCAACCACAGGTGCACTGTGCATCCATTGTTTCATAGTTTCAGTTTATTTATTTTCCACAATTTCACACATAGCATTTGTTACTACATCAGAAAGAACAATAGTGTTCTATTGTGAGAGAAAAAAACTGTAACTGGACTCCCAAGAAGCAATAGCTTATAAATAGGGGTCCATTCCACCACCAGCACCACCCCACCCACCTAGCAAGGATTATATAAGCGGTCCAACTTTAGATACCAGCGCAACCATTCTTTAAATTGTAGGTATAAAGAATACAGTTATCTTAGACAACATTGACAGTCCTGATACTTTAGTACCTCAGTTTGAAATGATCCATGTACCAAGAAAAAGGGGTTTAATTCTCAGCCACAAATCCCTCCGGTTTATATCTCTCCAGTAGTTGTTGCTTTAGTTTCTTTTTAAATATAGATAATGAGTGTTTTAAGTTTGTATCCAGCTCATTCTATGACATACACTAAACCTAGCAGTTAAGTACCTACATTTACCTTTTAGGAGCAGTTTACGCCTAGTGTAGTGTGTGTGAGAAGATGTATTTAATGGTATGAGCTCACATAATCTAATGTTTAACCTGTTGACAACATTGTACATGCATTATGATAAAAGTTACATTCAGGAAGCTTTAGTAGGCCATGTCTATAGAATAGAGCATTTGTGTGAGAGTTACGTGTGGACCATGAAATAGCTCTTATGGCTTTCTTTTGTAATCTCAAGAGTTGCTCAGTATAAGTAGGATAAGTGTTATTCCAAATAATATTACAATAAATCAGATGAGGCTCAAACAGAGTCCTATAAAATGATAAAAGCACGTCTAATGGGAACACATGTCTCACTTTATAGAACAAACCCACAATTTTAGATAATTTTTTAACCAGCTCATTAATATGTTCCTTAAAGTTTATAAATTGATCTATATGTATTCCAAGAAATTTTGTTGGGTTCACTCTTTGAATAGCTTTACCATCTATGTTTAAATTAATGTCACAATCACTTAATTTATGACTACTTGATCGAAAAACAATATAAAAGGTTTTACTAATGTTTAGTGATAGTTTATTACATTTAAACCAGGTATCTATTTCTGTTAGTCTATCATTTAAGAGTTTTTCAAGATGATTCAAATATTTGTGGGATACAAACAAATTTGTGTCATCAGCAAAGAGTATTTTATGAACATCACAGGAACAAATGTACAAAATTGTTAATATAAACAATGAACAAAAGTGGCCCCAAAATAGATCCTTGGGGAACTCCATATCCTATGTTCTCCAATCCAGAATCAATACCATTTGAGGTCACATATTGCCGTCTTCCGAAAACATAATCACTGAACCACTGAAGAGCCACACCCCTGACCCCGTAATGCGACAGTTTTCCAAGTAAGATTTGAAAATCAATAGTGTCGAATGCTTTTGAAAGGTCGAGAAAGACCCCAATACCGACTTCTTTTCTTTCAAAAGCATCATTTATTTTCTCTACAAGATCTAAAATGGCCATACTTGTGCTGCTGTTCTTCCTAAAGCCATATTGTGAGGATACTAATATGTTATTTTTATTTAAGTAATCTACAAGTCGTGAATAAACCACCCTTTCTAATACTTTAGACAACGTTGGTAGAATTGATATGGGTCTATAGTTCTGAAGATCACTTTTATCCCCATATTTGTATACTGGTATCATCTTTGCCACCTTAGTTTGTTTACGAACTATGCCATGCTGTAGTGATAAATTAATTATATAGGCTAAAGGCTCAGCTATTTCATTCACTATAGCTTTGAGGATCAAACTACAGATTCCATCAGCATCAGCTGTGTAAGAGCATTTAATTTTATTAATAATGTTAGTAACTTCCATTTTACAGGTAGGTCTAAAGTAGCAAGAACTGGGATAATTATTCCTCAAGTATGTTCTATAATTGACACCCCCTGGTGGACCAAATTGTTGAGACAGTTTCTTTCCAACAGAGGCAAAATATCTATTGAACAAATCTGGTAGTGAATCTTGTATTGTAGAATTATTTGAATGGGTTGGCACAACAGTGTCAGGGATGACTGAGGATATATTACTACGGCCAAGTATCTCATTCAACACCTTCCAAGATTTCTTCTGATCCCCCGAGGCAGTTTTGAGACGATCGGAGAAGTAGCTCGATTTGCTGTCTCGTATTAAACTAGTTAGTTTATTCTTATACTGTGTATATAAGGTTTTATTAGTACTATTTGGATTCTTCCTGTATTTTTTGTAGAGTTTGTCCTTCTTCTGGATAGAATTTAGAATTCCTTTGGTGATCCATGGATGAGTTTCCTTTGTATGTTTAAATATCCTTTCTGGAATAGTCAAGTTGATAGCATCGATTATTACATCAATTAAGAAATTATAAGCATAATTGGGGTCTGTGACATTGTATATTTCATCCCAGCTTTTACTTTTAAGGTGTTGAATTAGATTTGCAAGTGTTTTATTATTAAGAACTTTTACCTTCCTATTAGTACATGGATCAGATACTCTTTTTATCCAATTTGTAAAGAATACAACAGGGTAATGATCAGAAATGTCAGAAAATATTACACCCGATTTACAACCAGTATTTTGCAAATTAGTTACAATATTGTCAATTTTGGACATACTTCTCTCTGTAACACGTGTGTGTTTATCAATAGTAGGATAGAATGATGAGGAGTAGAGGAGGATCTGTTCCCTTGTATCTTTTTTAGAAATGTCAATATTAAAGTCACCCATAATAATACTGTTTTTATTCATCTGGTTTATACTGATAGGAGATTATCAAAGTGGTTTCTAAATGTTTCATAGTCAGAGTTTGGTGGTCGATATATTACTCCAATGATGATACATGCACCACTCGCCATTTTAACTTCTAGGAATAATGAATCAATGTGGTCATCATCAACTGTCAAATCATGACGCTCCTTCACAGAATAGTGAGAGTTTACATACATGCATACCCCTCCTCCAATTCTACCCTGCCTATTAACACAATACAATGAGTATCCATCGATTGTATAAATATCTAAGAGGGTTTGTTCACACATCCATGTTTCACTACAACCGATGATCTCAAAACTTTTTCCTGTGCTAGCAAGAAGAGCAACAAGATCGTCATGATGCTTTTTAAGACTTCTTATATTTAAATGCATTACAGAAAAGGAAAAGTCATTTTGTTTCAGATCTTCAAGGTTGTAATAATCACAGCTTGTATTAGTAGAGGTACTGAGGTAATGTTCAAATTTCTCATATTCAGTACTACAATTTATGTCCATCACACCCATTGTTGTAAGCAAAAATTATATTTCGGTTGCAGAAATACATGCCATACAGAAAAGCTAGGACCATACTTTTTTTTATTGGGGCACCCTGTGTATATAAATAAAAAAAATAAAAAAATAAAAAAATAAATAACCATCCATCCAAACATTCACAATGACCAGTTACCAACTCTCCATTTAGGATGTAACTTATATTGTATAACTCAAACTGTGCCCCATTCGCGCATGATTGTCCGTAATGAACTTGGTTGGGACAATAAAACACTCGTATACATATGAATACAGTAAGTGCTTACTTTACCAGTCAAGTGAGGGCTGAAAGAAAAGATTCGGCCTTGTTTGGGTCCTTGAATGACTTCTGCGCTTCGTTTGCCTTAAAGAACAGGGTAGCTGGATAAGCCATCCTGAAACATATGTTCCTTCTAATAAGTTCAGCGCAGACCGTGTTAAACGCCCGTCTTGCAGCCCGAACGTCTGGAGGTACATCTGGCACAATGCGCAGTGGCCGAGCCTCATACTGGAGATTCCCAAGGCGTTTCACTGCTGCCGTAATCTTTAAGACGTCTCTGGAGTGTTGGAGTTTGATGACTACAGCACAAGGGGCGATCCTCTTTAGGTGCTCCAATGCCCCGATAGGCATAGTCAATGGATATAGTCTGGACGGGTAGCTGCAGGAGCTTGGGAATGAACGCCTCGAAAAACGTGAGCGGGTTACTCCCTTCAATAGACTCCTTCAGATTTAACAGCCTGATGTTCTTCCGTCTCTGCCGACATTCCAGTTCAGATGCTTTGTCTTTCAGCTCCTTGTTTGCTTTCTCCAACGCATCCAATCGATCTTTTATCGGAACGATGTCGCCCTCTAGCTGGGAGATGCGTGTTTCGGCCTCGGTTTGGTAAGCAAACAAGTGCCGCTATCGTAGCCGCGACATCATCAATGCGCTTTATCATGTTATCTACTTTAATCTCAAGTTTCCCAAGCGACTCGTTTACAGACCGTAGGATGTGCTGTCCCTCCTCTGCAACCGCCGCAGAAATACTCTTTAGTAGAGCCTCAGTGATCAAGAGAGGAGTTCCTTCAGGGCTAGCATTAGCACCTACGCCTGTTGTACTTGGCTGGCTGTTAGTACTATAGTTCTCTGAAGCATCGCGGTCTTTGGAAAGATGTTTTGGTGGTTTAGGCATTTTGCAAGATACTTTAGTTCATAGAGTTAGTTTAGTTTAGTTCATTGAGATGAACTGAGAAATATCACAGATCACTTGATGAGAAATAACTCTGAAATGCTCAGTCAGAGTGTTCAGCGAGTGAAAATATATGAGTGCTAAACTTAAACTTGCCATCTTTCTATTCACTTTAGCTGTTTAACCAGCACGAATGAGACGAGACAGGCACTGCGGTCATGTGTGGTGTTTATCAACCTGTCTTTGGAGAGAAGTGAACGTGACCACTCAGCTAGTTTTGGTGTATCCATACTTAGAGAAATTAGTATTGGTACCGTTCAGATATTTTAGTACCGATATTTATCATTATTGATATTTTTGACAACATATCTGATGCAATATCACAAACAAGGTGGGCCTCATGTATCACATGAATGTTCACACTGGAGTGAAGCCGTTCAAATGTGATCAGTGTGGAAAGAGTTTCATTGCATGACATATGGTACATTTATAAGTCACTTGTAATTAACCAGTTCCCCAATATTGAAAGTGTATTTAAAGTAACAACTTTCTAAGTAGCTTAAGGGACTCCTTTCCCTCAGCCATTAGACTTTTAAACAGATAGCCAGAGGACATAGACTAGTCTTATTTATCTGATAGATTAGTTGGTCTGAATTGCTCCTCTTTTGCACGCTGCTGCTATTATTATCATAGAGTTGTAATCAATATTGCAACAAAAACTACAATGTACACTTAAGAATCAGAAAGAGCTTTATTGCCAAGTATGCTTGCACACACTAGGAAGGTGTTTTAGTGACACACTTCAAATACACGGAGACAAAAATATAATAAATTAAAATACACAATTAAATATTAATAAATATTTAAAAATAAATTGTATAAGTAGTTGTGCTGTAGATGATAATGGAATAGGATTGAGTAAGATGCAGGGATGTACTAGGATTGAGGAGTAACAAATAAATATAAGGATAATGCGCATTTTCATTGCGTAAGTGGGGAACATTTAACTGTTCCTGAGGTAGATTGCCTGGGGGAAGAAACTGTTCTTGTGCCTGACTGTTCTGGTATTTGCGGCTCTGAGGTGCCGGCCAGATGGCAAAAGTTCAAAGATGGGGTGACTTGGATGTGAGGGATCCAGAGTGATTTTCTGAGTCCTTTTCCTCACTCTGGATGTGTACAGTTCTTGGAGGGTGGGCAGGGGAGCACCAATAATCCTTTCAGCAGTCCGAACAGTTCTCTGTAGTCTTCTGATGTCTGATTTTGAAGCTGAACCAAACCAGACAGTAATTGAAGTACACAGAACTGACTCAATGACGGCTGAGTAGAACTGTTTCAGCAGCTCCTGTGGCAGGTTAAACTTCCTCAGCTGGCGAAGAAAGTACAACCTTTGTTGGGCCTTTTTCACAATGGAGTCAATGTGAATTTCCCACTTAAGGTCCTGAGAGATGGTGGTTCCCAGGAATCTGAATGACTCCACTGCAGCCACAGTGCTGTTCATGATGGTGAGTGGGGGGAGTGCAGGGGGGTTTCTCCTAAAGTCCACAGTCATCTCCACTGTTTTGAGCGTGTTCAGCTCCAGGTTGTTAAGACTGCACCAGACAGCCAGCTGCTCAACCTCTTGTCTGTAAGCAGACTCGTCACCGTCCTGGATGAGGCCGATGACTGTAGTGTCGTCTGCAAACTTCAGGAGCTTGACAGAGGGGTCTTTAGAGGTGCAGTCGTTGGTGTACAGGGAGAAGAGCAGAGGGGAGAGAACACATCCCTGAGGGGCACCAGTGTTGGTGGAGCAGCTGTTTGACATGAATTTCCCCAGTCTCACTAACTGTTGCCTATCTGTCAGAAAGCTGGTGATCCACTGACAGATAGAGCTAGGAACAGAGAGCTGGGTCAGTTTGGTCTGGAGGGTTGTTGGGATGATGGTGTTGAAAGCCGAACTAAAGTCCACAAACAGGATCCTCACATAAGTCCCTGTTTTGTCCAGATGTTGCAGGATGAAGTGCAATGCCATGTTGATTGCATCATCCACGGACCTGTTTGCTCTGTAAGCAAACTGCAGGGGGTCCAGTAAGGGTCCAGTGATGTCCTTCAGATAAGCCAGAACCAGTTTTTCAAACGACTTCATGACGACAGACGTTAGAGCCACAGGTCTGTAGTCGTTAAGTCCTGTTATCTTGGGTTTCTTTGGAATGGGGATGATGGTGGAGCGTTTGAAGCAAGAAGGTACTTCACACAACTCCAGGGATCTGTTGAAGATCTGTGAAAAGATGGGGGCCAGCTGCACAGATTTTCAGACAGGCTGGTGTAACGCCATCTGGGCCTGGTGCTTTTCTTCTTTTGTTTTTCTTGAAGACCTGGCGCACATCATCTTCACAGATTTGAAGAGCAGGAGGTATAGAGAGGGGGATTGCAGGAGGTGTTAATGGTTGTGTAGGGAGATGGTCAGAGTGGGTGTTGGGGGTTTCAAATCTACAATAAAACTCATTCAGGTCGTTAGCAAGTCGTTGATTAGCCTCAGTGCAAGGGGATGGTGTCTTGTAGTTTGTTATGGCTCTCAGTCCTCTCCAAACTGAAGTAGAGTCGTTGGAAGTAAACTGGTCTTCCAACTTTTTAGCGTAGGTCTTTTTAGCCGCTCTAATCTCTTTGTTCAGTGTGTTCCTGGCCTGATTGTACAAGACCCTGTCCCCATTTCTGTAGGCATCCTCTTTGGCCTGACGAAGGTGTCTGAGTTTTACTGTAAACCATGGCTTATCATTGTTGAATGTTAAATAAGTCCTGGTAGGAATGCATATATCCTCACAGAAACTAATATAGGATGTTACAGTCTCTGTGAGTTCGTCCAGATCGGTGGTAGCAGCTTCAAAAACACTCCAATCAGTGAGGTCAAACCAAGCCTGTAAATCCTGCTCTGTTTCGCTGGTCCATCTCTTCACAGTCTTTACTACAGGTTTAGCAGATTTAAGTTTCTGCTTGTAGGTCGGTATAAGATGAACCAGACAGTGATCAGAACGTCCCAAAGCTGCTCGTGGAACAGAGTGAAATGCATCCTTTATTGTGGTGTAACAGTGATCCAATATATTACTGTCTCTGGTGGGACATGTAACATGCTGTCTGTATTTTGGCAGTTCACGGGAAAGATTGGCTTTATTAAAGTCCCCAAGAATTATTAAAACAGAGTCGGGGTGTTGTTGTTCTGTGTCTGTGATCTGATCAGCGAGTTTCTGTAAAGCTGAGCTCACGTGTGCTTGAGGAGGAATGTAAACACTAACCAGAATGAACGAGTGAAACTTTCGCGGCCAATAGAACGGCTTGCAGTTGATAAACTGCGTTTCTAGATCAGGACAGCACATCTTCTTTAACACTTGCACATACCTAGTTTATATTTCTATATTTACATTGTCTATATTTAAATATTATATGTTTAAATATAAAATGTATAGTCTTTATTCATTTTTTATATATTTCTATATTAGTGTGTGTATGTTTCTTATTTTTTATATTTTAATTCTTTACATAGTTTTTGCACTTGTTTTGGTATTCATTGTACAACAAAAACTTGTTTTACCTTTCTGTACACATTACAATAAACACTTTGATTATTGAATCTACTAACTACGGGGTCTATTGTACATATTTTTGGTTTTGATTATCCATGTTGATTTTAATTCTTTAAATGTATACAAATGTTTTGATGTCTGTGGCTATGTCATTAAACTGGGGTAAACCTTTATTTGTCTTTTTGTCTTAGGCATGATGCTGCTGAAAGAGGAACATGAAGTACTGAATCAAATAGAAGAGACAGTTCCAACTAAGAATCATTTCAAAACTGAAGGGAACTCTTTTAGGTGCCCACAGACTGAAAAGACTTCCTCTGAAGAAAAACAAACTAAGGGTTATTTCACCTGCTTTGAGTGTGGGATGAATTTCATTCACCCTGAAAGCCTTAGAATCCACATGGGAATCCACAATGGAGAGAATCCTTACACCTGCCAATATTGTGGACAGGGTTTCAGTGAAGATGAAAGCCTTAGAGCCCATATGGGAATCCACAATGAAGAGAAGGGTTTCACCTGCCAACTGTGTGGAAAGAGGTTCAGTGAATATCAAAACCTTCTAGTACACATGAGAATCCACGATGAAGAGGATCCTTACACCTGCCAACGATGTGGAAAGAGTTATGTTCAAACTGCAAGCCTGAAAGTACACATGAGAACTCACACCGGAGAGAGAGATTTTACCTGCCAAGAGTGTGGAAAGAGTTTCAATCGAAAACAAACCCTTCTAAATCACATGAAAGTTCACATTGGACCGCAGCCTTTTGCATGCCAACAATGTGAAAAGAGCTTCACAACAGAACTAGACCTGAAGTCACACATGAACGTTCACACTGGAGAGAAGCCGTTTGAATGCGATCAGTGTGGAAAGAGATTTCTTCGTAAAATAAGCTTTAATAACCACTTGAAGATTCATTCGGAAGAGAACTGCTTTGTATGTCAACAATGCGGAAGACGTTTCGCTCACAAAGCACATCTTAGAGTCCACATGAGAGTTCACACTGGAGAAAAGCCTTACTTTTGCAATCAGTGTGGAAAGAGTTTCACGTATAAAAAAACTCTCGAGTCCCACATGATAAGTCACACTGGAAAGAGCCGTTTCATCTGTAAAACATGTGGGAAGGTCTTCACAAACAAGGTGGGCCTCATGTATCACATGAACGTTCACACCGGAGAGAAGCCGTTCAAATGTAATCAGTGTGGAAAGAGTTTCATTTGTAAAGCAAGCCTCAATAACCACTTGAAGATTCACTTGGGAGAGAACTGTTTGGTATGTCAACAGTGTGGAAGAAGTTTCACTGAAAAACGAAGTCTTAAAACCCACATGAGACTTCACACTGGAGAGAAGCCTTACACCTGCACTCAGTGTGGAAAGAGTTTCACATATAAAACAGCTCTTGACTCCCACATGATAAGTCACACTGGAAAGAGCCGTTTCATCTGTAAAACATGTGGGAAGGTCTTCACAAACAAGGTGGGCCTCATGTATCACATGAACGTTCACACCGGAGAGAAGCCGTTCAAATGTGATCAGTGTGGAAAGAGTTTCGCAGGTAAAGCTGCCCTTGAGAGACACATGAGGATTCACTCAAAAGAGAAAAAGTTTTATATGTAACGAGTGCCATAAATTGATTGGCCTTAGGAGGCATAGGAGAATTCACTGGGGAGTGAAACCTCCCAAACGCAACCTGTGTGAAAGGATTTTACAATTTATTATACCTTCAAGTATCACATGAGGCTTCACACCAGAGAGAAGCCTTTAAGTGTATACCGGGCCGTACTTATCTGATGCGTGGCCCGGTGCAAAGTAGGGAGCGTTCCCGGCTGGGGGGTGGGGGGCTCATTCAGTCCGTTTACTCCTCAAAGCGTCTGCTAAATGCATAAATTTAAGTGCGGGGCCCGGTGTGACCGCACAAGTCAGCGGGCAGGAGTGGGCTGTCAGAAAATTTGGCTGGAGACCCGCGGGGAACGGTGGTGTGTAGTAGAAATGTCAACACAAGAAGTTGAGAAGAAAATGAAAGCTGCTGTTTACTTGACAAAAGCAAGGCAAGTCAGACATCTGGAAACAATTCTCATCTGTCACTGGAAAAATGCCTTTTATTTTGAGCTTGTTGGCCTGAGCATGTAAGCAGAGCAGTGATATTTCCTTAAAGGGGTCATATAATGCTACATTCACTTTTACAAGTTGTTTGAACTGAAATGTGTGTTGGCAGTGTGTGTACACACAACTACCTTATAATGCTAAAATACCACAAAGTGTTTTTTTTTGTAATATCATTAAATGTTTAGCCCTTTCTCAAATCGAGTCGTCTGACCATGTGACGTCACATGGTCGGAGGCCCCTCCCATGATTGTTTGATTGACAGCAGCGTACTTGATAACATCAGTCAGCTCGCCTTGGCTACTGCTATTGTCCTCTCTGTATATTTACAATAAAATAAAATAGGATATCAAATACCACTGATTCCTTTCGTTTTCATTTAAATATATTAACTGCATCTGAAATGTAGTTCAGGGAAATATGTATATATACACCCATTACCAGTGTTGGGGAGTAACTAGTTACATGTAACGGCGTTACGTAATTTAATTACAAAATAAATGTAACTGTAATCAGTTACAGTTACTAAGAAAAAATGATTAATTAAATTACAGTTACTTATGAAAATTTTAACGATTACAAAGGGGATTACATTTGAATATTTTACACACATCCACATTCAGCATCTCCGTGATGAGGAAACACAGACTGGTTCATAGAATCCAGTCATAAAAATGGAATTCATCCTAACGCGGATACAATATGCCACATTTTGGACGAATAAATCAAAAGTAGGTCAGTACACTTGAATCAAAATGCGATATGAGAGTGTCTGTGAATATTAAGCCTCAAAATGTCAATCTATGAATCCTGCACGTTCTGCATATCTGTAGAAATCAGGCGCTGACTGGCCATCTGCGATTATTTCCGAATCCGCCATTCAATAATTAAATCTCTAATAAATCATGAATCGGTTAGTCGTGACTGGCAATGGTTGGGCTCCTCATTTTTTGCCTAGTCAAGCAGCAGCAGCACATTGCTCACACTCACTCAAAATATGGTATAAACGAAATCATTATCATCTATTGTAATGTTACAGTAGTAATTTAGCAGACAAATAATAATATTTTATCATACAGTAGGTTTAGGGGGAGCTAATGCAGACAAGAACACAACCCTTAGGAAAATTAATGTAGCCTATGGTTAGGGTGACCACCTGCTAATAAGCCCAAGGGGGGACAAGGGGTATGTTTCTGTGGGACACTGCCTTGCACGGCGGTGCCCCCACCCCATGGGCACACTCACTGATAGTGGTTTCTAGCACATACCACCTTACATGGTATATTAATAATGCCCTAATCCCCTAAACATGTGTAATTGCTGATGTATGCTCATGACAGAATTGACAAATGCACTTCCACTTTTTTACTTTACGACCTTTTTACAATTTACTTTAGCTATTTAATTTTATTTATTTTTCATTACAATTTATTCACTTTAAATAAATTATAATATACAATTATAGGATTAAAATGAATTGTAGTTGCTCAACACCACAGGAACAGTTAAAAAAGAAAGTCTAAACTCACAACTCCAGAGGTTCACGAGGAGGAAGGATGGTGAACTCGCATGTTAGTAAAGGCAGCCGCATAAAAACCCAGTTTGAAACAGGACACACCTTCTCTTTTATAATTGATGATGGGGGTGCCTCAGAGTCTCTTTCTCCATTTTTCGAATGAGGAATGGATGGATAACGGAAGTGAAGGTGCAGTTCAGGAGAGAACTCTTGATTATGTTGCATGTGCCCAACCTAAGGATTTAATCTTTATCATGTCAGGTCCATACACAAAGTAGGGTTGTCCATGTTTCAGAATGTGTTGTGGCTGTATGAGTGTGAGATTTCCCAGCCTAATTTTTTTCCAGTCCATCCCTCATGGAAATTAATGGCGCAGACATGCGCTTTCATTTACTACACATAGGCCTACCGAAACTCGCAGTGTTTTCAGCCTCTGCTGCCTCAATATA
The DNA here is from genome assembly GCF_963082965.1 of Carassius carassius. Classification (NCBI taxonomy): domain Eukaryota; kingdom Metazoa; phylum Chordata; class Actinopteri; order Cypriniformes; family Cyprinidae; genus Carassius; species Carassius carassius. Next base: position 33,387,043 of record NC_081768.1, on the reverse strand, counting down.
TGAGCACACAAACATAATCTCTAGAACTGCTCTGAGTCACTTCATGAGCATTTTACTAATTTTGAGAAACTATCATATCATCATACAAAGAGACAGCAGTGTTTCAAGAAGACACCAATGTTTCAGGAGTTTAGTAGACAAAATAGGACACATGCTTATTAGATAAAGTCTAATTGTGTGGTGGATGTGTTCAAGTGTGATCATCTTAATTCAAGTGATGAAGGATGGTGAAAATCTGACAGTATTGAGCTCTACTTTAAGGTAAAACCTGCATGGTGTAAAATGGTTGAAAATGATTAACAGTTGCAAATAAACATTCATTAGAAATTTATAAAAGTAATCAAAAAGTACTCAAAAGTAATCAGTTACATTACTTTTTTAAAGTAATTGAAAAAGTTACACTACTATTACATTTTAAATAGGGTAACTTGTAATCTGTAACCTATTACATTTCCAAAGTAACCTTCCCAACACTGCTCAAACTATTTTTATTTTCATTTTAACATATAGATAAATTGAATACAGACCAAAGATTACCCAAATGAATGATATGTAATGTTTAACCACTAAAGAGACATCAGAGCCAGCGGCACACATCAGAAGGTCTAGCCGAGGTGAGGCTGTTCTCGGTGGATAGATGAGGACTGAGCTCCCGCTGATCGCGTAGAGTTCACCGTCTCTGAGATCGGCCAAACACATCTTTAAATAGGCGCTGTCTTTATAAATAAACCACAGATTTGACTTTAAAGCAACTACATTCACAATACTTTTAAAATTACATTTCATGACAAAGTAACAGTAATATTTTGAAAATTATCCGAAAAAATGGTGGTTGAAATCACAATGCTGCGTGAACTCAACCAATCAGCATGTTTAGCGCCCAAGTTTGAAAAAGTACTACATCACCAGCAGGGACTTTTTGAGGGGTATGTTTTTCCCCAGAACTTTATTTAGTTCCTGGGGCCTGTTCTTCGTACGTCGCTAACTCAGTTAGCTGGATTTGATTGTTGATGATTTGGCGAGATCTTGGATCATTTGGTTCTTCGAAGCTCATCCCGGAGCTGCTGTCATAGCAACAGGTCCGTAAGCTTAAACCTGCTCGGGAGCAGCTTATTTCATGTAAACAGGATTAGATCGCTTCTTTTCAACCAGAACTGATACTCAAAATATGTCTGCTACCACCGCTACTTTATTACAAGAGTATCGTACTGATCCAGGGACAATAATTTAAAATAATAATCATTAAAAAAATTATTAAAAAATAATATAAAAATGCTGTGTAGTCCATAACAGCCTTCTATAGACAGCCAGTTTTACTCACTGAAATATTTATTTGTCATAAAATTATTACTTCATAATTGTATTAGAGTCTTACACACATGCTATACAGATAATAGAGTCGTGCATTATTTTGAGTGATGACTGCTATTATAAGAGTGGCTTGATGGAGTGCAGGAGATGCAGATAAAATGATATTGACCCTTAAGAAACTTTCAATAATGCTGTCACGTAACAAATCTGTCCAAATATAAAATGAAATTAATAGATAATTTCTACATTGAAATAAAAATGTAAAGACTGCACAACTATTATAAAATGCGAATATAAATAATTTAGCATCATCCATGCAGGAATGTATCTACTTAGAGCAGTTGCTTAAGGGTACACATACAAATATTCACAAACAAAGGGGTACGAAGACAACCAAGGTACCATTACACTAGCCAGAAACCCAATCTGTAGGCAAAGGTGAAAGCACACTGATATCAAATACCATTTCATAAGAGAAATTGTTAATGATGGCAAGGTTATCTTGGAATATTGTCCTACAGAGAAAATAGTTGCTGACATAATGACAAAGCCAGCCCCCAAGCAGAAGTTAAAGAGGTTTACTCAGGGCATGTTTGGAACATAAAAGTGTAAAAATGTATGTAAACACTAATTTATGTAAAGGAGAAAAATGTATTTAATGTTTAATTTGTTGTTTTGTAAATACAAGGGGCTAAGAGTGGGGGGGGGTGTTAAATGTATTGCACCCTTATACATTGTATTACTGTATTGACTACCTGTATAATTTTATTTGAAGGTATACGGTTTTGTACATGACAACGTTACATTTTACGTCACATTCTTCTAAGTTAAGAGAACAGTGAACTTATGTTATGTTCAAGTGAAGCTTGCTGAATAAAAGCTTCTGAAGAGATTTTGTTTTTTCCTGCATGCGAGTGAAACTTACTGAAAGATTCTGTATGTAATGGTAAAATAAATAATTATCTGCTCTGTCTCTCATGGTGTGCATTACATCAAGATCTTTATAAATTCGCTCGACTAACATGTCTCGACTAATCGCACCACTCTAGCCCTGCCAAGAGCATCTGACCTTGAACTTGCCAGTAGTACTTGTGCTGCCTCCTGAGCTTCAAAGCACCACCGGACATTTTTAGATAGGGCATAGCTCCACATAGCTCTGGATATTGGGGCATTTGACCTCAAGGAGACCAAATGGTGGGTTCCCAGAGGGATCAAAGATGACTCCATCAGGAGAGCTACCTAGCCATGGAGAATCAGGATTTAACCCGCAGTGTGAACAGAACAGAAGTTTTTAAGAGTGCAATACTCTTTAACAGCGAGTGGCTCCATATCAATGACTCTCCTCATGTCCGTGGTCTGACGAGACCCCCAAGAATTCTCTCAGCCAGATTATCTGCAGATGTATGTCTACGAACATGGCATGCCTCATGGAAGTGAGTAGATGTCATTCTCATCTTTCTCAAACTCTGCCCTTGTGTTGCAGCTTCTGTGTGCCATGTTGAATGACACCTCCAGAGACTTCAGGTGAAGATGTTCCTGCTCTGATAGAACATAGACACAGGATGGTGGTCCGAGCCCGTAGCTGTGGATGAGAAGGGAGGGTTCCCTCATTGCTGGTGGTTTATGCTCAAATGACAGCACGCTTCCTGCCTGGACAGCTCTAAAAGCAGACTGGACTAACGGGACATCAGCTGACATGCCCATTGTTGTTACCAAGTGTGCAAGTGAAGAGGGAAAGTCTTTGTACACCTCTGATACTCTCAACATGGCAAGGTCTGGCAGTTCCCCATCCAGCGCCCTGAACTTCTGAGAAATATTACCAGAGTAAAAAAAAACACTACACCAAACTTCCGCCACAACATACATAAAATGGATTGCATACAAAAACCACACTGATTTACGAAGTAAAGATAATCTCACCTTACACAGTCTGTTGTTGAATATCTGGGTTTTCGAAAGTCCATTTCTCCAACTGGGCCTGGCCTAACACCCTAACATTAGAGACACATTCAACATGGCATAACTACAGCTACAATATAGTGGTGTTGGCGCAGTGGATAAGACACATGCCTTTGGTGTGAGAGACCCGGGTTCGAATCCACTGTGAGACACCAACGTGTCCCTGAGAAAGACACTTAACCCCTAGTTGCTCCAGAGGCGTGCGACCTCTGACATATATAGCAATTGTTAGTCATTTGGGTAATTAACAATATGCACAGTAATAGTACAGTGGACTTACTTTACAGAGTCCTCTGTTCACTTTACAGAAGACTTACCAGTGTCCTTGGTTTATGCCAGATCTGCTCTGTGTCTGTGCAGCTGTGAACAGCAGAAATGTTTAGCTGTGAATAATGGGCAGTCTGATAAAGTGCAACCAAATGATTGCATAAGGCACAGCCCGCCACACAGGAACAATGGCTGCTTGTCTTTCATTGACACTGTGAGGAAGGACAACAAGCACACAATTTGAGACTGTAATGTTATATTTTTACACAGTACCTCTATAAAAGAAAACACAGTCAAAAACGTTAGCCATCTAATCGTTCAGTTAACATTAATGTTAGCATTAGCTGCTACAATAACACTTCAACATAATGACTAACCCTTGTAATTATTGATGTAGCTGGCGATATACATGTTGAATCCTTTTTCCCGTTCGCTGGAAGGAGTGGGGCATGACTTCTTGACCAGTCGGTCCACATCATTGATAGTCAGACTAGGTAGATCTTGAAGAAAGCGAGTTTAACAGAGAGCCATGTTTGCCGGTTGTCCGTCTGTCTGTGGGTCAAGTGAGCTAGAATTTCACTGTTAGTGTAACAGGAAGTTTTTCAGCTGGTATAAGCCAATCCGGAATTGTGACATGCATTGAGCACATTAAGGGTTTCTTTTTGAGTGAAACACTTTCCACACTGAGGGCAGGTGCAGGTTCTATTCGGTGTGAATCATTGTGTGCCTGTTAAAGTTTACTTTTTGAGTAGAACTTGTACACTTTGTTGGCAAGTGCAAGGTTTTTCTCTAATGTGAAATCTCATGTGCCTGTTAAGAATTCCTTTATGATTGAAAATTTGTCCACACTGTTGGCAGCTGAAGGGACTTTTAAGTGTGAATCTTTTTTTTTTAACCAATGTTTATGTTATGAGTTTTATAATATGTAGTATTACATCTCCATGTAAACGTTACATTAATTGTTTCCCACATTAGTTACTAGATTGATATGAAAAAAAGAGAAAAAAAAATACCAAAAAGCAGAACAGTAAACAGACAATAGTTCAGCAACCCTTTGTCCTATTTATCTTACCAATATCCCCCACAGATTGAAGAGTGAGAATATTCTTAGAAAGAGAAAGTACTCTGAGAAGATACCATTTTTCTTACTTTAAAATATTTGGAGGGAGCACTCCGAAAATAAGGATCAGCGGATTCCATATTATATAAGTTTGCAAAAATGTTAGACAATTCCTTCCGGATTCCCTGCCAGTATGCTTTCAATTTAGGGAAATCCCAAAGAAATATGTGTGTGATCCCCAATTTGTCCACATCCCCTCCAACATAAATTTGTTTTAGTCTTATAAAATTTCAAAATAATGAAAGGAGATGAAAAAAATCTAATGATCACTTTCCAATTAAATCATTTCCATAACGGACCTCTGGTTAATTTATGTCCATCTTTGTATACTTGTTTCCTATGGAAGCACATGGGTAGCGATATTCAATTTGGAATGTAATATGCAAAATGACAATGCAATATGTAAAATGGCAATGCATTTCTGTATTTACATTTTCCAATACATTTGTGCAACGTTTGATGCAAAATGAAAATGAAATTACATAATTTTCATTTGCCATTTCATACACTAGTTTTAATATGTAAAATGAATACAAATTTTAAAGCTTTATAAGTTGCAAAATTAAAATGAAAATGTATTACAGAAATGATTAGATATATATATATTGTCTATGAATATTGTCCCACTGATAAATATAGCTGCTGTAAACAAGCCATTTTTCCATTTCTCGTTATTGAATTCTAAATAGGAAATTAAATGATCAACACGGACTAACTGTCTTGTCCATTTTCTCTCACTGAAAAGTATCTTGACCTCATTTCTGTAATACATTTTCATTTAAATTTTGCAACTTATAAAGTGTTAAAATTAGTGTTCATTTATTCATTTAGCTGACGCTTTTATCCAAAGCGAGTTACAATTGCTATATATGTCAGAGGTCGCAAGCCTCTGGAGCAACTAGGGGTTAAGTGTCTTGCTCAGGGACACGTTGGTGTCTCACAGTGGAGGTCTCTCACACCAAAGACGTGTCTTATCCACTGCGCCAACACCACCCCCATATTAAAACTAGTGTATGAAATGGCAAATGAAAATTATGTAATTTCATTTTCGCAACAAATGCTGCACAAATGTATTGGAAAATGTAAATGTTAATACAGAAATGTATTGCCATTTTACATATTGCATTGTCATTTTGCATATTACATTCCAAATTGAATATGGCTACTCATATGCTTCCATAGTTTCCAGGTGTTATACTCAATAATTGTATTCATCTCCAAATCCCACTTCTTCTTTACTTCAAGAGTACTCTCCGACATTATTGGTTGCAGACACATGTACAGTCTTGGCCAAAAGTTTTGAGAATTACATAAATATTAGTTTTCAAAAAGTTTGCTGCTAAACTGCTTTTAGATCTTTGTTTCAGTTGTTTCTGTGATGTACTGAAATATAATTACAAGCACTTCATACGTTTCAAAGGCTTTTATCGACAATAACATGACATTTATGCAAAGAGTCAGTATTTGCAGTGTTGGCCCTTCTTTTTCAGGACCTCTGCAATTCGACTGGGCATGCTCTCAATCAACTTCTGGGCCAAATCCTGACTGATAGCAACCCATTCTTTCATAATCACTTCTTGGAGTTTGTCAGAATTAGTGGGTTTTTGTTTGTCCACCCGCCTCTTGAGGATTGACCACACGTTCTCAATGGGATTAAGATCTGGGGAGTTTTCAGGCCATGGACCCAAAATTTCAACATTCTGGTCCCCGAGCCACTTAGTTATCACTTTTACATTATGGCACGGTGCTCCATCGTGCTGGAAAATGCATTGTTCTTCACCAAACTGTTGTTGGATTGTTGGAAGAAGTTGCTGTTGGAGGGTGTTTTGGTACCATTCTTTATTCATGGCTGTGTTTTTGGGCAGAATTGTGAGTGAGCCCACTCCCTTGGATGAGAAGCAACCCCACACATGAATGGTGTCAGGATGCTTTACTGTTGGCATGACACAGGACTGATGGTAGCGCTCACCTTTTCTTCTCCGGACAAGCCTTTTTCCAGATGCCCCAAACAATCGGAAAGGGGCTTCATCGTAGAATATGACTTTGCCCCAGTCCTCAGCAGTCCATTCACTATACTTTCTGCAGAAGATCAATCTGTCCCTGATGTTTTTTTGGAGAGAAGTGGCTTCTTTGCTGCCCTTCTTGACACCAGGCCATCTTCCAGAAGTCTTGGCCTCACTGTGCGTGCAGATGCGCTCACACCTGCCTGCTGCCATTCCTGAGCAAGCTCTGCACTGGTGGCACTCCGATCCCGCAGCTGAATCCTCTTTAGGAGACCATCCTGGCGCTTGCTGGACTTTCTTGGATGCCCTGAAGCCTTCTTTACAAGAATTGAACCTCTTTCCTTGAAGTTCTTGATGATCCTATAAATTGTTGATTTAGGTGCAATCTTAGTAGCCACAATATCCTTGCCTGTGAAGCCATTTTTATGCAACGCAATGATGGCTGCACGCGTTTCTTTGCAGGTCACCATGGTTAACAATGGAAGAACAATGATTTCAAGCATCACCCTCCTTTTAACATGTCAAGTCTGCCATTCTAACCCAATCAGCCTGACATAATGATCTCCAGCCTTGTGCTGGTCAACATTCTCACCTGAGTTAACAAGACGATTACTGAAATGATCTCAGCAGGTCCTTTAATGACAGCAATGCAATGCAGTGGAAAGGTTTTTTGGGATTAAGTTAATTTTCATGGCAAAGAAGGACTATGCAATTCATCTGATCACTCTTCATAACCTTCTGGAGTATATGCAAATTGCTATTATAAAAACTTAAGCAGCAACTTTTCCAATTTCCAATATTTATGTAATTTTCAAAACTTTTGGCCACGACTGTACAATTGTGACACGACTGTACAATTGCTGATCTTTGGATCCTTCTATTCAAAAAAGAATCATCCCAACACCATCATCCCAACAACCCTCCAGACCAAACTGACCCAGCTCTCTGTTCCTAGCTCTATCTGTCAGTGGATCACCAGCTTTCTGACAGATAGGCAACAGTTAGTGAGACTGGGGTAATTCATGTCAAACAGCTGCTCGACCAACACTGGTGCCCCTCAGGGATGTGTTCTCTCCCCTCTGCTCTTCTCCCTGTACACCAACGACTGCACCTCTAAAGACCCCTCTGTCAAGCTCCTGAAGTTTGCAGACGACACTACAGTCATCGGCCTCATCCAGGACGGGGACGAGTCTGCTTACAGACAAGAGGTTGAGCAGCTGGCTGTCTGGTGCAGTCTTAACAACCTGGAGCTGAACACGCTCAAAACAGTGGAGATGACTGTGGACTTTAGGAGAAACCCCCCTGCACTTTCCCCACTCACCATCATGAACAGCACTGTGACTGCAGTGGAGTCATTCAGATTCCTGGGAACCACCATCTCTCAGGACCTGAAGTGGGACAATCACATTGGCTCCATTGTGAAAAAAGCCCAACAAAGGTTGTACTTCCTTCGCCAGCTGAGGAAGTTTAACCTGCCACAGGAGCTGCTGAAACAGTTCTACTCAGCCGTCATTGAGTCAGTCCTGTGTACTTCAATTACTGTCTGGTTTGGTTCAGCTACAAAATCAGATATCAGAAGACTACAGAGAACTGTTCGGACTGCTGAAAGGATTATTGGTGCTCCCCTGCCCACCCTCCAAGAACTGTACACATCCAGAGTGAGGAAAAGGACTCAGAAAATCACTCTGGATCCCTCACATCCAAGTCACCCCATCTTTGAACTTTTGCCATCTGGCCGACGCCTCAGAGCCGCAAATACAAGAACAGCAAGGCACAAGAATAGTTTCTTCCCCCAGGCAGTTAAATGTTTCCCACTTAAACTTATGCTTATGCAAAAATGTGCAATATCCTTATATTTGTTTGTTACCCCTCCATCCTAGAACATTCCTGCATCTCACTCAATCCTATTCCATTATCATTTATAGCACAATTGTTTATACACTTATTTATTTGCCAATTTGTAATTCTCCTGTAAATTTTTTTTTTTTTTTTTCTGTGTGTTGTTGTCTCTGTTTACTGGAAGCTTATGTCACTAAAACAAATTCCTTGTATGCGCAAGCATACTTGGCAATAAAGCTCTTTTTGATTCTGATTCTGATTCAGAATACTGAATTTTTTTTTACTCTGAAAATACACCTTTGATCACAGGAATATTAACATTTACATTTATGCATTTTGCAGATGCTTTTATTTAAAAAAAAAAAAAGAAAAAGTGCATTCAGGCTAACATTTTTTAATATTGAACACTGAAGTCCACAAAGTGAACTATTATCAATCTCGGCGGGCTTTCTCCAAAGAAATGATCATATCTTCTTGTAACTTTAGTGACATTTTTTAAAAAGCCAGTATTAAACGGTATCATTGCTTTCACCCAAAAATCTAAATTATGTAATTAATAACTCATGTCGTTCCAAACCCGTGAGACCTCCGTTTATCTTCAGAACACAGTTTAAGATATTTTAGATTTAGTCCGAGAGCTCTCAGTCCCTCCATTGAAGCTATGTGTACGGTCTACTGTCCATGTCCAGAAAGGTAAGAAAAACATCATCAAAGTAGTCCATGTGACATCAGAGGGTCAGTTAGAATTTGTTGAAGCATTGAATCATTCGATGTAACCGGATCTTTTTGAACCAGTTCACCAAATCGAACTGAATCATATTAAACGGTTCGCATCTCTAATACGCATTAATCCACAAATGACTTAAGCTGTTAACTTGTTTAATGTGGACTCTCGGACTAAATCTAAAATATCTTAAACTGTTCTGAAGATAAATGGAGGTCTCACGGGTTTGAAAGAACATGAGGGTGAGTTATTAATTACATAGTTCACCCAAAAATGGAAGTTAACCCTTTAAGGAGTAATTTTCTTTTTAACAGGCAGATTAAACAAAAATTCGGGCTGAGCGATGTTCTTAAAAGTCTGACTCAGGCATGGCATTACCGGAAGTCAAGTGTGAACTTTCATGTGAGCTTTAAGGTTTCCAGTTTGAGCAAAACTCTTTCCACACTGTTGGCAGGTGTAAGGCTTCTCTCCAGTGTGAACTCTCATGTGCCTGTCAATAGATTCCTTACGAGTGAAACATTTTCCACACTGTTGGCAGGTAAAAGGGCTCTCTCCAGTGTGAATTATCATGTGGATGTTAAGATTTCTATGATGAGCAAAACTCTTTCCACACTCAGGGCAAGTGTAAGGCTTTTCCCCAGCGTGAACAGTCGTGTGCCAGTTAAGGCTTCCTTTTTGAGAGAAACTCTTTCCACACTGTTGGCAGGTGTAAGGCTTCTCCCCAGTGTGAACTCTCACATGGACGTTAAAGCTTCCTTTATGAGTGAAACTTTTTCCACATTGTAGGCAGGTGAAGGGACTCTCTCCATTGTGTATTTTCATGTGGGCTTTAAGATGTACATGTTGTGCAAACGTTTCACCACACTGCTGGCATGTGTAAGGCTTCTCTCCATTGTGGACTCTCATGTGGACTTTAAGGTTTCCAAGTTGAGCGAAACTTTCCCCACAACGAAGGCATGTGTAAGGCTTCTCTTCAATGTGGACTCTCATGTGGACCTTAAGGTTTACACGCTGAGCAAAACTCTCTCCACACTGCTGACATGTGTAAGGGTTCTCTTCAGTGTGAATCCTTACATGTTTTTTAAGGCTTACTTTATGATGGAAACTTTGTCCACACTGTTGGCATGTGTATGTCTTTTCTCTAGTGTGAATTCTTATATGCATGTCAAGATTGACTTTACGAGTGAAACTCTTTCCACACTGTTGGCAGGTGTAAGGCTTCTCTCCAGTGTGAATTCTCATGTGGACGTTAAGATTTCCATGATGAGCAAAACTCTTTCCACACTCAGGGCAGGTGTAAGGCTTTTGTCCAGAGTGAAGAGTCATGTGCCAATTAAAGCTCCCTTTTTGAGTGAAACTCTTTCCACACTGTTGGCAGGTGTAAGGCTTCTCCCCAGTGTGAACTCTCATGTGGATGTTAAAGCTTCCTTTATGAGTGAAACTTTTTCCACACTGTTGGCAGGTGAAGGGACTCTCTGTATTGTGTATTGTCATGTGGGCTTCAAGGTTTACATGTTGAGCAAAGCTCTCACCACACTGCTGGCATGTGTAAGTCTCCTCTCCGGTGTGAATTCTCATGTGTCTGTTAAGGCTGATTATATGATTGCAACTTTGTCCACACTGTTGGCAGGTAAAAGGGCTCTCCCCAGTGTGTATCCTCATGTGGGCTTTAAGGTTAACATGTTGATGGAAACTCTTTCCACACTCAGGGCATGGGTAAGGCTTCACTTTAGCGTGAATTCTCATGTGCGTGCTAAGACTTCCTCTTTGAGTGAAACTTTTTCCACACTGTTGGCATGTGTACAGCTTGTCTCCAGTGTGAACTCTCATATGCACATCAAGACTTAATTCACGAATAAAACTTTTTCCACAGTGTTGGCAGGTGAAAGGATTCTCTCCAGTGTGGACTTTAAGTTTTCCTTTTTGATTGAAAGTGAAATGATTGCTTTGAGCTTTTTTTGGTGTGGAAGTCTTTTCAGTCTGTAAATGTCTAAAAGATTCTCTTCTATTTGTGAAATCAAGAAGATTCCCATATTCATCTTTCCCTTCAGTTTCATTCAATACTTTCTCTTTCATTGGTATTAGGTCTAAAGAGAAAAACCACAAACAAAAAACAAGTTATTCCCAGTGTAATAGCACAATACATCAAAACATTAAGGTATGTAATACATCAAAACCAACAGCATGTATGCTAGACCCTGAACGAGAAGTGCCCAAACCTGCTCTGGAGGCCACCGTTACTAACCCTTGCTCCAAAACACCTGCTGGAAGTTCCCAACTCTGGCCCTTGTAACCCCCTTCCCTTCAGAGCTTAGCTCAAACCCGAATCAAACACACATACTAATCAAGGTCTTGTGTATTATTGAAAGATAAAGATGGGTGAGTCTGATCAAGGTTTCAGAAAAGGGGACCTTACTCAATCTTGAAGTCCATTATTATTGTCAAAAAATTCTATTTTCGCAGTATTTGTTTATTAATGTTTTTATTAATTGCATGGGCCAGAGTTGAGAAACTTTCTTCAGGTCTTTAAGCTGACAGTTTGACCCAGGATATATTTTTTTAATTATAAACTTATCTCAATTGGCGATGCTAATAATTAATCACTGATCAATTAACTGAAAAAATTATAATTATTCAAAGAAACTGAAACAATCTATATATTGTCAGAAAAGTTAAATATATTTTCTGCACAAACCAGAAATTAATATTAGTATTAACTTTAAAATAAAACTAAGCATCTGGGCCCAGTTCCCCAAAACGTTCTTACCGCTAAGTAGTTCTTAACCTATTCCTTAACCTCTCTCTTAACGTTATGGCACGATTCCCAACATGTTCGTACGCCAAGTATATCAGCACTGTCAGCACTTTCGTAAGGTTGCTCTGGACCATTCGTAAGCTCTCTCTTAGCGTTATGGCACGATTCCTGACACGTTCGTACGCTAAGTACATCTCCTGTAAGTCACACTTTCGTAAGGTTGGTCTGGACCATTCGTAAGCTCTCTCTTAGCGTTATGGCACAATTCCCGACACGTTCGTACGCTAAGTATATCTCCTGTAAGTCACACTTTCGTAAGGTTGGTCTGGACCATTCGTAAGCTCTCTCTTAGCGTTATGGCACGATTCCCGACACGTTCGTACGCTAAGTACATCTCCTGTAAGTCGCACTTTCGTAAGGTTGGTCTGGACCATTCGTAAGCTCTTTCTTAGCGTTATGGCACGATTCCCGACACGTTCGTACGCTAAGTACATCTCCAGTAAGTCGCACTTTCGTAAGGTTGGTCTGGACCATTTGTAAGCTCTTTCTTAGCGTTATGGCATGATTCCCGACACGTTCGTACGCTAAGTACATCTCCAGTAAGCCACACTTTCGTAAGGTTGGTCTGGACCATTCGTAAGCTCTCTCTTAGCGTTATGGCACAATTCCCGACACGTTCATACGCTAAGTATATCTCCTGTAAGTCACACTTTCGTAAGGTTGGTCTGGACCATTCGTAAGCTCTCTCTCAGCGTTATGGCACGATTCCCGACACGTTCGTACGCTAAGTATATCTCCTGTAAGTCACACTTTCGTAAGGTTGGTCTGGACCATTCGTAAGCTCTCTCTTAGCGTTATGGCACGATTCCCGACACGTTCGTACGCTAAGTATATCTCCTGTAAGTCACACTTTCGTAAGGTTGGTCTGGACCATTCGTAAGCTCTCTCTTAGCGTTATGGCACGATTCCCGACACGTTCGTACGCTAAGTACATCTCCAGTAAGTTGCACTTTCGTAAGGTTGGTCTGGACCATTCGTAAGCTCTTTCTTAGTGTTATGGCACAATTCCCGACACGTTCGTACGCTAAGTATATCTCCTGTAAGTCACACTTTCGTAAGGTTGGTCTGGACCATTCGTAAGCTCTCTCTCAGCGTTATGGCACGATTCCCGACACGTTCGTACGCTAAGTATATCTCCTGTAAGTCACACTTTCGTAAGGTTGGTCTGGACCATTCGTAAGCTCTCTCTCAGCGTTATGGCACGATTCCCGACACGTTCGTACGCCAAGTATATCTCCTGTAAGTCACACTTTCGTAAGGTTGGTCTGGACCATTCGTAAGCTCTCTCTTAGCGTTATGGCACGATTCCCGACACGTTCGTATGCTAAGTATATCTCCTGTAAGTCACACTTTCGTAAGGTTGGTCTGGACCATTCGTAAGCTCTCTCTTAGCGTTATGGCACGATTCCCGACACGTTCGTACGCTAAGTACATCTCCAGTAAGTCGCACTTTCGTAAGGTTGGTCTGGACCATTCGTAAGCTCTTTCTTAGCGTTATGGCACGATTCCCGACACGTTCGTACGCTAAGTACATCTCCAGTAAGTTGCACTTTCGTAAGGTTGGTCTGGACCATTCGTAAGCTCTTTCTTAGTGTTATGGCACGATTCCCGACACGTTCGTATGCTAAGTATATCTCCTGTAAGTCACACTTTTGTAAGGTTGGTCTGGACCATTCGTAAGCTCTTTCTTAGCGTTATGGCACGATTCCCGACACGTTCGTACGCTAAGTATATCTCCTGTAAGTCACACATTCGTAAGGTTGGTCTGGACCATTCGTAAGCTCTCTCTTAGCGTTATGGCACGATTCCCGACATGTTCGTACGCTAAGTATATCTCCTGTAAGTCACACTTTCGTAAGGTTGGTCTGGATCATTCGTAAGCTCTCTCTTAGCGTTATGGCACGATTCCCGACATGTTCGTACGCTAAGTATATCTCCTGTAAGTCACACTTTCGTAAGGTTGGTCTGGATCATTCGTAAGCTCTCTCTTAGCGTTATGGCAGGATTGCCGACACGTTCGTATGCTAAGTATGTCTCCTGTAAGTCACACTTTCGTAAGGTTGGTCTGGACCATTCGTAAGCTCTCTCTTAGCGTTATGGCAGGATTGCCGACACGTTCGTACGCTAAGTATATCTCCTGTAAGTCACACTTTCGTAAGGTTGGTCTGGATCATTCGTAAAGCTCTCTCTTAGCATTATGGCATGATTCCCGACACGTTCGTACGCCAAGTATATCTCCTGTAAGTCACACTTTCGTAAGGTTGGTCTGGACCATTCGTAAGCTCTCTCTTAGCGTTATGGCACGATTCCCGACACGTTCGTATGCTAAGTATATCTTCTAATTCTATCCTTCAAGTACAACGGTATGTTTCATAATATTGGGATAAGACTGTGAAACTGGCTATCATTGGACACCCACAGCACAGCTGTGTGCAGCAAAGGTTGTACAGTAGTGTACTTCTTATACAGTAGTGTGTGAGCTGCTTATTCAAACCCATCAATGGTCCGTCCATCACCGAGCGAGTCCTTCAGTGTCTGACATTAAGCAGATGGAAACATAGACGTGTAGAGTGCATCACTGATAATTATTCACATGAAGATATTCCTCAGAACACAAGTTCTGCTTTTGTAATTATTAGCGTACGCACTGTCTAGTGTTTGTACAGTGTGCACACATTTATGTCTATTTTAGTTTGAATGTTTCCTGATATGCCCATGTTCTACATACGCCACTTATATACTTATACATCAGGCCCCAGGAGAAGAAACCCCCATCCAAGCTCAAATTATGATGCTACATTTACACCTGCTTGACCGAAGAAAGTAGCAACAGATGTATTCTTTAGTTTGAGACTTTGATGTGAACTGTTCGTCACTCACAAACATTCAGACAATTTAATTAAAACTAAGTTTGTTATAAATGTAGAGCCCACTGGCGGTTTTATTTGCCTGTTATGTGATCTCAACATGTCTGTCCACACGGGTCATCCTGATCCATGTCAAATAAAACCCCTTTAATTGAGACACTCATACAAATATCATACATTTGTGTAGAGCTGGACATCTGAATAAGGACCAAATGAGGGAGTTCAGCTTTGAGATTGAAACCAACCTGTTTGTTGCTCAGTATCTTTCATACTGAACATTTCTTCAATTGTGATGTCTTCACTCTCCTCTTTAATAAACGCCATCTTTACATCAGTGTGTCACGAGGATCTCAGTCGCTTCAGCAGAGTTTTCCTGGTTAGATACTCTGTCATGATTAAGATGAGAACAACACAAAGAAAAACAAACTAAGTCTCTGTGTGTGTCTCAATCAGCTCCCTAGCGCACTAGTAAGGGAGTGAGAGGCACCTGATTAGACAAAAACACTCAAAACTAGCACGGTCTACAACATTAATGAAATAACACAATTCATGGTGAAAGATATTTTCTGCATCTTATGGTTTGTTGACCACATGTATCAGACTGCGCTTTAATGAAAACATTTTCTATTGGTTAAAGTTTTAATGAAACAGGTTTTTGATGAATTAAAGTGTTTTAACCAGCATGAGACATCGGCGAATCATTTGGCAAATCATTTGATTCAACCAGGGCTGGGAAGTTACTTTTAAAATGTATTTCACTACAGATTACAAAATACAAGCTTTAAAATGTAACCAGTAATGTATTTTGTTAGATTAGTCAGGTTAGTATGTTAATCTAAATACTTTGAAATACTCAAGCTATGAAACACACTAAAGGAACATATTAACCTGATGTCTTGTTTTTATGCTTTCCAATTCTAAATAGAAGTGATAGGATTTGGGTTTTCTTTGTATTTTATTTTTAACAACAACAGTTTTCCGCAGGATTTCTATGAACAACAATGTTTTTATGTCATTTTAATCTTCCAATCAATAGAGATTCGATTTGAACACTATGAATGGGATTCTGTGCTGTTCCAATCTTCAGGATAAATCCAGAAACACGTAGCCAGAATTGTATTTTTGGGCGGCCTGGGTGAAAGTGAGCGGGCTCTAGACTAAATAAGAGATGGAGTCCAGTGGCATAGAGCGAATCCACTGCCCCCAACCGTGAACTCAAGGTAAAATATTGTAAATATTTGTTATAAACCAGGAAGAAGAGCCAATGGCTATCACAAGAGTTCTGGGTGAACCTCTTAGGGTGTACTCACACTAGCCAGTTTGAACCGTGCCCGAGTGCGTTTGACCACCAAAGCGCGGTTTGTTTGACTACTGTGAGTGCTCTGTACCGTGCCCGGGCGCGGCTCGATTGGCCGGCCCTGGCCCGCTTGGAAGAGGTGGGCCAGAGCACGGTTCAGTTGGACTCGGGCGCGGTTCGCATGCAGTGTGAGCGCTAACCGTGCTGGAGCACGGAACAGGACGGGTGGCGTCACGGTTTTGCGACGCTCCAAAAGCTCAGCTGGTACCTTGCAAACCTCCTCATACGAGCAGCACGATTACGTGAACATTTTCGCGCCACTAAGGCGACACATCTGTTTAACAACAGGCTGTGAGAGGGCTGTGGACCACCGTGGACCAAACGACACAAAATTATCCACAAATTGGATATTGGAAATTGGAACACAATTGACATTGTGTTCAGAGAGCGCCGCTCTTCCTGTTTATCCCGAAACCGTCGCACCATAATGACGTAAGCGTGCTCCGGCACGAATGCTGAAACCCTATGTGAGTGCCAGAGGGGGAGTGGGGAGGGGGGACAATCGTACTCGGGCCCGGTTCATGGTAACCGTGCCTAGTGTGAGTACACCCTTACTCTCAGTCGATTCACTAGATAGTGAAAGTAAAAACTGACGGCGCTTTCGGCATCTGACACTGCATTAAAGCTGCACAGAGACGACAGAAGACAAATCTACTTCATATGAGGATAATGAGATATACAGGAGTTAAATGTTTTCATTTACTTCCTTAATATTTCTCTTGTGGCCCAAACATATAGGCTAGTGCAAAATAAATAAATACATCATACAAATAAATAAATAAAGAGAGAAGAAATGAATTTCTAAATGCTGTTATAGTTCAATATTTAACAACCACAGTTCGCTAATGATGCTTTTGGGAAACACACCTCAGATCTATCCAGTTTGTGACCCACTGCTTTACTCACTGGTTTTGTTTAAAAGATTGACTCTAAGAATCATGAACTGGAGTTACCGCGCCAAAGATGATCTGTTCATTTGTAAAGCACATAAAGCTATCGTTTGACTTAACCTTTATTTCATGCATGATTCATATGGATCTGTTAACTGAAGGTTAAGTGGAAATTCTAGGAGAATGTTTGTGTCCTGATAATGATGTATGCTAGGAGTTGCTAAATGAACAGGCTGCTTTTTTTGTTTGTTTGTTTCAACGGAGAATCAGTCGCCGTATTGGATTAAATCCCCAAACTGTTTATATTAAATTACCAAAAGTGATTACTTTTATTTTTATGACATTTGTTAGTCTAAAATACTTTTCAGATGTAACTGTAATCGGACTACCCCTCATTTAAAATGTAATTATAACAAAACTCATATGTCGTATTTTAAATACGTAACGCCGTTACATGTATTCCGTTACTCCCCAGTTCTGAGTGACTCCGCTGACTAGGAGAAACAGCTGTTTCTCCATCACTGAATTCATCTTAGTTAATGAGATGTTACTCGTGTGTGCACGCGCTTATTTACTCACACCATTACGTTCATAATAATAAACTATTGATTTTCCATCGCTTGTAAACCTCTCGAGTTGATTGAAGGTTGTTTAAAGATGATTTTAAACACAGACCTTTCTTCAGTCGAGCCACAAGAGACGCAGGAGTGCGGCGCACACTTGTGACGTCACATCACCGCGCCAAAATAAAAGTCCTGTTCACACGCTGCTGTCTAAACTACATCCAGAACATGACATACAAATAATTAAGGAGTTGAAAAGTTCATTAGAGTCTATAAATACCTGAAAATATTTATAAAAATGTCTAAATTATGATGAATGAGATTTATTTCCATTATATTATATTTTTTGTTACTCTTCAAATATCCTTTTAGTGTACTATATTACAAAAGTCCCCACTCCATTTGAGATGTTTAACGACTATGTACTTAGGTAAAAAAAATAAATAGATAAATTAAATTGTAAGAAAACACAACGTACTTGTTTAAATACAAAATGTTCCTCTTCTGGATGTAACCATATGGAACAATACTTTATTAGCATTACCTAGTTCCCTTCACAGGTATCTTAAAGGATTCAAATAAAGGAAGAAAAGGACTGGTGTAAAAGAAAATCTCAGTTTATTATCACAAATGGTATGGTTAAAATGTTGAAGGTTGGCCAACAATACTATCCATAGGCACACAAATGGCCAACAGCAAAACCTCACTATGGCACAGAATCAGTGTATCAGACCCCGCAATCTCAGTTAACACAGCACCCCCAATAGGACAAACCCCACTCACAGCAAACTCCAAACTGAATACTACATGTGAAACCACCCCAAAATCTATGCTACAGTCTGGCTTTGGGTAAGTGTTGAGCAATGTTATAAAATTGTTTGCCAAACCATTCAAGAAACCACCACTCCTATAGAAAAGAAAAGGAAAAATATACATAATAATAATAAACAAAAAGGTACAATAGAGCTTGGAGGTACAGTATAATTGTTAAAATTACAATAGGGGAAAAAAAGGTAATTACACCCAAAAACACTCAGTTTCTGCAAAAGATCAAAAAGATACCATAAGCACACATAGCACAAAACCAACTGCACAAATTTCTTTCTATTATTGTCCTTCCCTGGGTTACAAAATAGTATTTCACCCGCATAATGTCCCACTTACAGCATGCCACACAATAAATATATAAAATCTGTTTTTACTCACAGCAATAATTCAACACGTTTAAGCAGGGGAAACACAAACAAAAAGCACAGTATATCCCACGTTAATTGAATCATTACATAATTACCTTAGTGAATGACCTTACCTTGCACTAAGGATCCCCGCTCTTAGTTGAATTAACTACTGGTGCCTCTATGGAATTACATTTGTTTCAATAATACTGAACGAAACTCTATAAAACTGAACGTAACTTTTTCAGAAATTATCAAAAATATGCCATTACAAAAGAAGAAAAACACTATGAAAATGAAAAAATGAACTCAGTCGCACAAATTTAACATGCTCTTCAAACATGCTTCATTCTTTGTTAATGTTTTTCAAAGATTCGTTTTCGCTAATCGCAGATTCTGAATTCATTGCCACAGATTTCGCTTACGGTTAGCAGTTTTTCGTTTGGTGTTTTGCACAAACCTCACGTGGGGGCGGGCTTAACAGTGATCTACTCTGATTGGATAGTGAGCTTTTGATGTACAGGTGCTCTCTGACCGGGAAGTACAGACGCCACCCAGTGGCGCGCATATTGGAAAGCTCTCGTGGTGATTAAATCTGGTCTCTACCGCAAAAAATTCTTTTTCACAGACAAAGTGAAAGACATTAATTTTAAGCTCATACACAGGTTCTACCCTGTAAAGAAGTGTATACAAAGATTTAAATATGACATTGATCTTACATGCTCTTTTTGTTCGAGTTCTGAAGAAACTGTACACTTATTTTGGTCATGTCACTACACTCAGAAACTTTGAGATGTTTGTCAAGTGTAAGATTTTGCCAGGCTTCTCAGTACATATGAAAAACATTATATTTGGGTATTATGACTCTGACCCCACAAACGAAAATAACAGTTTTGTTACTAATTAAAAAATGTCCTAAACAAATTTCACATTCACAAATGCAAATTCTCCGTCTTCTCTGTTTTCCTAAAAGAAATGGAAAACTATATGAATGTAATCTCAGTGTCTAATAAGAAAGCTATAAGGACTGTTAGATTTGCTCTGCCTTTGATCTCCTTGTTTAATTTTGTTTAGATTTTGGCCCTCTTTTTATTCTTCTTTATGTTTTCTTTTTTTTGTGGTGGATATTATATGATGTATGTTTATACTTTTGTATGTTTTTGTTCTCTGCATTAATAAAAATACAAAAAGAAAAAAAAGCTCTCGCGGTGATTTGTATGCAATACGTCGTGCCTTGTGTTACTAAATATATAAATAATATTTGGCCTTCGATCGTCTCAGTAAAGATGAGCTCTCAGGAGACACGGAGCGACATCATCTTCTTCCTCTGCTTGTTCTTCAAGGCAGCTTGAAGTAAGCTTGTGTTACTGAAGTAACCAATAACATCGATACAAGTTTTTCATGTTACAGTGTGCAACAGTTTGTTGCAGGTTATGATTGTCATTCAGTAACACAAGCTTACTTCAGGCTGCCTTGAAGAACAAGAGCTCATCTTTACAGACTGAGACGATCAAAGGTCAGATATTATTTACATATTTAGTAATACAAATCACAATCACGAGAGCTTTCCAATATGTGCGCCACTCTCTGGCGCCACTGAGTGACGTCTGTACTTCCCGGTCAGAGAGCACCTGTCTATCAAAAGCTCACTATCCAATCAGAGTAGATCACTGTTAAGCCCGCCCCCACGAAAAACTGCGAACCGTAAGCGAAATCTGTGGCAATGAATTCAGGATCCACGATTAGCGAAAACGAATCTTTGAAAAACATGAACAAAGAATGAAGTATTTTTTTCTTCTTTTGTAATGGCATATTTTTGATATTTTCTGAAAAAGTTACGTTCAGTTTTATAAAGTTTTGTTCATTATTATTAAAACAAATGTAATTCCATATTCCTCGATAATAGCTCTGTAAACGTGCGGCTTCAGTTACAGCGCTTCCTAAATTACACACGACAGTCATTAAACAGATGCTTACTGTTCCCGTATACAGCTACGAACAGCAGTGCGTCGCCAGAGTAAACGAAAAGCTCTCGTTGCTCCAGCCCAGAGTCCCCGCTTTCGGCCAAGAACAAAGGTGATGGGCCGACCAGTATGAATTAACTACTCGTCCAACTTTTAACAAGCTGTGCTTGACACGAATGACGATAACTCAGAGTCCTGTATAATTAACCTCTACCGGCTCGCACTTAACGCACACTAACCGGGCCAACCAAACAACTCAACCCTGCACGCTACTTTTATCTCCTTCCTAATTCGACCACACCCCACAGCACCTGTGTGGTGAACCAAGCAAAGGAGGCTAGCCCGCAAACAAACCTCCTCCATAGGAAGGGAGTAAGTATAGATAGCCTACATAGGCATATAAGTCTTAAACACACTTAATCCGGTCACATGAAGAATCAAACACAGAATCACTCAAGCCAGATTATATGCACAATACCATGATTCAGTTCTAATCTATTTAACAGCTCAAATGTTGCAGACATACCAGTGTACCTTCCAGAGTATTCATTGTAATGTACTTTAAATAGCATAAAAATTTATAATATTAAAATAATCATTTGAAATATGGCAGTCTGTGTGTAATGAATAAATATAATATACAAGTTTCACTTTTTGAATGGAATTATTTAAATAAATCAACTTTATGATGATATTCTAATTATATGAGCTGCACCTGTATAAAGAGTTGATATGCAAAAGCCTTGAAGTGACATTTGAAATATTCGTGTATGTGACAATGAACATTGGCTCCGATGTGTTAGTTCACAAATTTCACGTCAGTGACAATGAATATGTTATTTTCATAGCCATTAAAATATAGTGAAGGCGCGCTAAACTCCTAAAAAAGTTATCCAAAGGTAAAGGAGTAAAAACCGCACTCTCCAGATATCCTTTCATAAATGTATTCGTACCATGTCTTACACAGACGCGTTTCGGCCTAAGCCATTATCAGTGTGCCATTAAAATGAAATAACTAAACAAACATAGGAGCCTGACAGAAATGCTAATTTAACAAAGAAAATTATCAACCTGCACTCAGAGGCTTTTGCATATGAACTATTCATATAGAAGACTGGGTAAAGAATACCTTTTTTTTTCAAAAGAACACAAGAACAATTTGATTAAAAAAAAAACATTTAGTTTTATTTAGCAATGTCACACTACAGTCTTAAAACTGAAAACAAGGTCTAGTACTGTAAACAAGTATGTCAGTGTCACGGTTCATGGGTCAGTGCGTTCATCTTGCGTCTCAACTAGCAGCAGCTGCGGTATGAGCAGCTTTTTGGTGAAATGCTCCCTCTATATTTCTCTTCAACTGTCATCGTTTCCCGCCGAGGAGTCTAAAATAGCTTTCATTATAACTCTAGCTCTAGCTGGGGAACCACCGTGTGGGAACAGAGACTTCTGTGCTGCGCCTCCTTCCAAGCGTTTCGCAGGAGCTGAAGAAGGTCTTTGATCATGCTGCTTATGGCAGAGGGGCAGCTAGACTTCTCGCTGAGCTGCAACAAGGGGATCGCACCGTAGCCGATTATTCTATTGAATTTCGTACTTTAGCCGCAGAGTGCGACTGGAATTCTGAGGCAGAGTTGGACCTGTTTCTACACGGACTTTCGGACACCATCAAAGATGAAATTTATTCATCGGATTTACCCACGCGGCTGGATAAATTCATTGAGCTGGCTTTTCGTTTGGAGGCCACAGTATAGAGGCGTGTCCAACAGAAGACACTACGGACAATCCCTGACGTCACTCATTAAAGAAAAGCAGTCTATCATCAGTCACTGAGGAGAGTGAGTTCTCTTTCCCTGATCCCGAACCCATGCAGATGGGCAGGGCTCGCCTTTCGCAGCACGAGAAGCAAAGACGCAGAGAGAAATGTTTATGATTGTACTGTGGAGCCGCCGGTCACATCGTTCTGCAATGTCCAGTAAAAGCTGGTGCCCACCAGTAGGTAAGAGGCTGACACTTCATGCATTAACTTTTGATTGTGAGGCTTTGGTGGATTCGGGGGCGGAGGGTAATTTCCTAGACTTTAAAGTGGCTAAAAGACTTAAGATACCCATGGTGGAACTTTCTCAGCCCATCTCTGCAGTGGCACTTAATGGGCAGTCATTACCCTCCGTCACACATTCCACAGTCTCAATGAATCTCATCATCTCCAGACAACACACTGAGAACATTGACTTTCTCCTTACTGACACTCCTGCTGCTCCTGTGGTTTTGGGGCATCCCTGGCTGGTGCTCTATAATCCCCACATAAACTGGGGAAAAAATTCTGTCTTGTCCTGGAGTGAATATTTTCATGCATCATGTCTGTTGTCTGCATGTTCTCCTGTGTCTTGTTCTGTGTTTCAGGATGATCACACTGACCTGTCTAACGTGCCACGTGAGTACCTCGACCTAAAGAGAGTGTTCAGTAAGTCTCAGGCTGCTTCTCTACCTCCGCATTGTCCCTATGACTGTGCTATAAAATTATTGTCAGGTACGTCTCCACCTAAAGGTAAATTATATTTGCTTTCCATTCCGGAGAGGGAGGTCATGGAGAAATGCGGGTGCAGGATTTTTTCACGAAATTGGATCTCCGTAACGCTTATCATTTGGTTCGCATAAGAGAGGGGGATGAATTGAAGACTGCTTTTAATACCCCAGGGGGCACTTTGAATATCTTGTTCTTCCTTTTGGCCTTTGTAATGCCCCCGCGGTATTCCAAGCACTCGTCAACGATGTGTTGAGAGATATGGTAGATCAGTTCATTTATGTCTACCTGGATGACATACTTATATTTTCTCATTCTGTCCAGGAACATGTTCAACACGTCAGGCGAGTGCTTCAGAGGCTGCTAGATAATGGGCTTTTTGTCAAGGCGGAGAAATTAGTTTTCCATGCACAGTCTGTTCCATTTTTGGGATACATCGTCTTGGCCGAGGGGGTGCGCATGGATACCGACAAGATTCAGGCTGTGGTAAATTGGCCAACCCCAGAGTCTCGTAAGGCCCTGCAGAGGTTTCTGGGCTTTGCCAATTTCTACCGGCGGTTTATTTGCAATTTCAGCCAGCTAGCCGCCCCTTTGACTTCCTTAACCTCCATCAAGACTGCCTTCAGGTGGTCTAGTGCAGCGGAAGCTGCATTTTCCTAACTGAAAGGCTGTTTCGCTTCAGCTCCCATCCTTATTGCCCCTGATCCTTCCCGGCAGTTCGTGGTGGAAGTTGACATGTCAGTAGGGGGTTAGCGCGGTCCTATCCCAGCGTTCCCTCACGGGCGGGAAGGTGCATCCTTGCACGTATTTTTTGTCCCACGCCGAGCTTAATTATGACATTGGTAACAGAGAGCTGTTGGCAGTCAAGCTTGCTTTGGAAGAGTGGCGTCATTGGTTGGAAGGTTCGGGGGTTCTTTTTAGGGTTTGGACCGATCACAAGAATCTTGAATACATCAAGTCCGCTAAAAGATTAAACTCTAGGCAGGCTCGGTGGGCTCTTTTTTTTCGGTCGTTTTGATTTTTCAGTTTCTTACTGTCCAGATTCTAAGAACATCAAACCGGACGCGTTATCCTGTATTTTTGATGTTCCGGATCGCCCATCTTTTTCCGAACCCATTGTACCGCAGAAAGTCTTTATTTCTGCAGTCACTTGGGACATCGAGTTGAAGGTTTGCACAACCTCGCAAGGGGTAACGCCCCCGCCTGATGCCCACCGGGTCAGTTGTTTGTGCCAGAGGCTTTAGGTCTGAAATTATCCGATGGGGTCATTATTCCAAGGTAGCTTGCCATCCTGGGGTTAATCGTACCATGTTTCTCGTTAAACAGCGGTTTTGGTGGCCAGCCATGGCTCGTGACATTCGTCTTTTTGTTTTGGCCTGCTCTGTCTGTGCTGTTTCGAAGTCTTCCAATCGACCCCCTGCTGGACTCCTTCAGCCGTTGTTAGTTCTTTCAAGACCCTGGTCCCACATTTCGCTAGATTTCATTTCGGGTCTCCCCCCCCACTCACAGGGAAACACGGTGGTTTTGACCGTGGTGGACCGGTTCTTGAAGGCAACTCATTTCATTCCTCTGCCTAAATTACCTTCTGCCTGAGAAACAGTGGTTGCTGTCATAGATCACATTTATCGCTTACATGGCCTCCCAATGTGCCGTGGTCTCTGACAGGGGGCCTCAGTTTGTTTCCAAATTTTGGAAAGAAATTTGGAGATTACTGGGGGCGACTGTTAGTCTTTCTTTTGGATTTCATCCTCAGAGTAATGGTCAGACAGAGAGGGCCAACCAAGATCTAGAATGAGTGTTGCGATGTTTGGTTTCTCAGAACCCCTCCTCTTGTAGCCAGCAACTCTCAGGGTTTGAGTACGCACATAACTCGTTACCAGTTTCAGCTACGGGCCTATCGCCTTTTCAGTGTAGCTTAGGGTACCAGCCACCACTTTTTCCAGAATTGGAATCCGAAGTCGCGGTTCCCTCTGCCCACGCATTTATCCAGCAGTGCCGATGCACCTGGACCAGGGCCAGATTGACCCTGCTCCGGGTGGGGGCACGCACCAAGGTTCAGGCCGATCGCCACCGGTCGAAACCTCCCGTCTACGTCGTAGGTCAAAAAGAGTGGCTTTCATCAAAGAATATTCCTCTCTGATCCATCAGTAATAAGCTTGCGCCCAAATTTATTGGCCCATTTACTGTCACCAAAATTATTAGTCCGATGGCAGTCCGCCTCAAACTTTCATCCGGTGTTTCATGTATCTAAATTAGAGCCCATTTTTCATTCACCCATTAATCCGCCGGTCCCGGTTCCCCACCCGCCGCGTCTTGTAGACTGGGAACCAGCTTATTCGGTTGAATGTATTCTGGAATCAAGGCGGAGGGGACGAGAATTTCAATACTTGGTGGACTGGGAAGGTTATGGTCCGGAGGAGAGGAGTTGGGTTCCTGTTAGAGACATATTGGACCACTCCCTTATCGATGATTTCAATCGGCGGGTAGGTTCTCCTGAGAACGCCAGGAGGCGTTCCTAGGGGAGGGGGTCACAGTTCATGGGTCAGTGCGTTCATCTTGCGTCTCTGTCTGATTGTGTGCATCTGTTAACTAACAGCAGCTGCGGTATGAGCACCAGCTACAACTCATTTGCGCTGCCTTTAAGTTTGGCTGGCATCCTGTTCGTGATGTTGGTTTGTTGATTTCTCATCTGTCTTTCTTATCTAGTTGTGTTCCTGTTCCTCCAGTTGGTATTCTCTGGACCTTATTCCTCGCTCACCTGGGATTCCTACGCTGGGTTTGAGTTACTGCTGCTTGAGTGGTCTGGACGTGATTCATCTGGAGTTATGCCATCGTCTGCCTACATTCTCATTGCTGGCTATCTGAGCTACAAATAAACCATTTTTTACTTCGCACTTGGATCTCGTGACTTGATCTTTGTGACAGTCAGTGTACAATATTTACTCATTTACTCAACTTTGTATACATATACACACTAGCTATATTTTGCTCCAGTGCAAAGGCACTGCACCAATTTCTGAAATTAAGTACTGGCATAGTTCGTCCCTGCTCTGCTTGGCTCTTGTTGTTGTATTGGTGATGTTTGGCTAGGGGCCTGCAGTAAGTCTGGGTCTTGTCTCCATCTTCCTGGAACAGTGTCATGATCTGGCCTTTCCTGGTCGATTCCTTCCATGTATAGCTCACCGCATTCTGTTCACAGAAACTTGTGCCGAGCACAGCAAGCTAAAACAATGGTGTTCAGAAAGACTCTAAAACGATTTGACAGGATACCAAAAGCGTTTTCTACCACCCTCCTAGCTTGTGAAAGTCTGTAATTGAAGATGTGTTGCTGAACTGGTACCCTGCAATTTGGATATGGCTTCATGAGATACTCCTTCAGGGGAAATGCCTCATCTGCTACAATACAATAAGGAGTCAGCTGGTCAGCGGAACAGGTATGGAAGTCTCCTGTAGCTTTCCCCTGCAAATAATAGAAAGCACATAACACAGTTAAATATACTGTATGGTTTCAACACATTTTCCAGTGTCAATCAAACACTTTTTGAAGACATTTTCTAAATGCAGTATCAAAAACCTTACAGCTGAGGTAAGTCATATTTCTATAAAACAGGCTGAATTCACTTCTTCGATGCATTAAATTGTTACTATATTATAATCTAATCTCACGTCTGCTGTGCTCTCAAAACTCAGGCAATTTGATAATACCTAGAATATCAAAATCAACTGCTGACAGCAGATCCTTTTCCTATTTAGCGCCTAAACTCTGGAATAACCTACCTTACATTGTTCAGGAGGCAGAGAAACTCTTGCAGTTTAAATCTAGATTAAAGACCCATCTCTTTAACCTGGCATACACATAACACACTAATGTGCTTCTAAACTGAACTGTACTGAGATGATGAACTGCCTTTAACTGTTATTTATGTATTAATTAATGTTGTGCAGTTTCTTTGACACAATCTTTTTTGTTTAAAGCGTTATATAAATAAAGGTGACTTGACATAGACGAAGGAGATTGTTGTTGACTTCAGGAGAGCGCACACTCAGCATGTTCCTCTGAAAATCAACGGTGCGACTGAGGAGAGAGTGAGCAGCACCAAGTTCCTGGGTGTGCACATCACAGAGGACCTCTCCTGGACCGACAACACTGCAGCACTGGCCAAGAAATCACAGCAACGTCTCTACTTCCTCCATAAACTGAGGAGAGCCAGAGCCCCGCCCCTCATCATGTACACCTTCTACAGAGGCACCATCGAGAGCATCCTGTCGAGCTGCATCACTGTATAGTATGGCGCCTACATCGCGTCCTTCCGAAAGACTCTGTAACGCATAGTAAGAGCAGCTGAGAAGATCATTGGTGTCTCTCTCCCCTCCCTTAGGGTTAGGGTTAGTGTTGCTGAACTGGTACCCTGCAATTTGGATATGGCTTCATGAGATACTCCTTCAGGGGAAATGCCTCATCTGCTACAATACAATAAGGAGTCAGCTGGTCAGAACCAGGAAGTGGTGCAGGGGCAGGGACGTGGACAGTTCTTTTTTACAGGGCATTCTGCACTTAGCACCCAGCAAACACTGCGCCGTCAGAAATCTGCCACTGTTCAATGTGTAAGGGCACTGAAATACAAAATAAATCACATCTAAGCACACATGTTGGCTTCTTTCATGTCAGCTACAGGATTCATAAAATAGAAATATCTTTTAATCAGGCGCATCAGAGTCTGGAAGTCTGTTCTTACTCATCTGTTGAGTAAGAAGTCTGTTCCCTGCCTGCGGGTGTCGCTGTTGGACAGTGTTTTCTCTACTTCCTGTTGGCCTTCTGTAGCAAATTGTAGCTCCGTGTGCTGTTTTTATTTTATTTTTTTCTCTAGAATCTTTATCTTACTATCACTCTCTGTTTTTTAAAGTGGTAAAATATAACTTAATTCACACCATATTTCTGATATTATCGATCAATCTTATCAGATTAACTTTGATCGTTCACTTTTATTTTATTTCCGTGAGTGCAGTACACCTGCAGAGCGTTAGCACTCGTTAGCTTGTCATTAGCGTTTTCATTCGAACCTATCGCTGTTTTCTTTTCTCCTCTCCCTCGCTCCAGTTTTTCACAAGTTCATCAAACAACCGCAGTAAGAATTTTCATCAAGCACGGTGAGTAATGGCTTCTCCTATCATTGTTTCTTGCACCTCTTGCCACATGTACAGTTTATCTATCTCTGTCGCTGATGAGGGATTCACATGTGATAAATGCAGGGAAATAGTTAGGCTGACAGAGAAGATTTCAGAATTAGAGACACGCATCCAAACTTTAATTGAGGACAGTAAAAATGTTAGGGCTCTAGATACGGCTTTGGATGCGTCTAGCTCAGGGATTCCTGTACATTGTTCGGTTCCGGAAACAGAGCCCCAGCAGCAGGGCAACTGGGTGACGGTGAGGCAGCGTAGTCGTGGGTCAAAACACCGCTCTTCTGTTCCGATCAAAACATTAAACAGGTTCTCCCCACTCAGTGATGCACCCACTGAGAAACCTGATGAAAGTGCTCTAGTTATTGGTGATTCTATTGTACGGAACGTGAATATAGAGACACCAGCCACCATAGTCAAATGTTTACCGGGAGCCAGAGCGCCTGACATCTTGGCAAATTTAAAAGTGCTGGCTAATGCTAAACGTAAATACAGTAAGATTGTTATTCATGCCGGCGCTAATGATGTTCGACTTCGCCAGTCGGAGATCACTAAAAATAACATTAAAGAGGTGTGTGAACTTGCAAGCACGATGTCAGACACTGTAATATGCTCTGGTCCCCTCCCTGCTTACCGTGGTGATGAGATGCATAGCAGATTGCCATCACTCAATGGCTGGATGTCTAAGTGGTGCCCACAGAATAACATAGGTTTCATAGACAATTGGACGAGCTTTTGGGGCAGACCTGACCTGTTTAAAAGAGATGGTCTTCATCCCTCCTGGGGTGGCGCCACTCTTCTCTCTAGAAATATGGCAAATAGTCTTAGTGTTTATACTTGACTAACTGGGGCCCAGGTCAGGAAGCAGACAGACTGGCTAAACCGACCGTCTGCTAGCTGCCTCCCGTCACAGAGGTCAGTTAATTCTCAGCACATAGAGACTTTTTCACCTAGATATCACACTATAGAGACTGTGTCTGTTCCCCGAACTAGAAAAAACAAAAAACGTCCAAAACAAGTTAAGATAAACAATTTAATTGAGGTTCAACAAATAAAAAACAGAAGCAATATGGATAAAAAAATGATAAAGCTTGGCTTATTGAATATCAGATCCCTTTCTACGAAAACACTTTTTGTAAATAATATGATCACTGATCATAATATAGATGTACTCTGTTTGACAGAAACCTGGCTAAAACCTGATGATTACATTATTTTAAATGCGTCCACCCCCCAAGATTACTGTTATAAACATGAGCCACGTCTAAAAGGCAAAGGTGGAGGTGTTGCTTCAATTTATAACAACGTTTTCAGGATTTCTCAGAGGGCAGGCTACAAGTATAACTCGTTTGAAGTAATGGTACTTCATATAACATTATCCAAAGAAACAAATGTTAATGATAAATCCCCTGTTATGTTTGTACTGGCTACTGTATACAGGCCACCAGGGCACCATACAGACTTTATTAAAGAGTTTGGTGATTTTACATCTGAGTTAGTTCTGGCTGCAGATAAAGTTTTAATAGTTGGTGATTTTAATATCCATGTTGATAATGAAAACGATGCATTGGGATCAGCATTTATAGACATTCTGAACTCTATTGGTGTTAGACAACACGTTTCAGGACCTACTCATTGTCAAAATCATACTCTAGATTTAATACTGTCACATGGAATTGATGTTGATGGTGTTGAAATTATTCAGCCAAGTGATGATATCTCAGATCATTATTTAGTTCTTTGCAAAATTCATATAGCCAAAATTGTAAATTCTACTTCTTGTTACAAGTATGGAAGAACCATCACTTCTAACACAAAAGACTGCTTTTTAAGTTATCTTCCTGATGTATCCAAATTCCTTAGCATATCCAAAACCTCAGAACAACTTGATGATGTAACAGAAACTATGGACTCTCTCTTTTCTAGCACTTTAAATAAAGTTGCTCCTTTACGCTTAAGGAAGGTTAAGGAAAACTGTTTGACACCATGGTATAATGAGCATACTCGCACCCTAAAGAGAGCAGCCCGAAAAATGGAGCGCAGCTGGAGGAAAACAAAACTAGAGGTATTTCGTATTGCTTGGCGGGAAAGTAACATATCCTACAGAAAAGCATTAAAAACTGCTAGATCCGATTACTTTTCTTCTCTTTTAGAAGAAAACAAACATAACCCCAGGTATTTATTCAATACAGTGGCTAAATTAATGAAAAATAAAGCCTCAACAAGTGTTGACATTTCCCAACACCACAGCAGTAATGAGTTTATGAACTACTTTACTTCTAAAATCGATACTATTAGAGATAAAATTGCAACCATTCAGCCGTCAGCTACAGTATCACATCAGACAGTGCACTATAGACCCCCTGAGGAACAGTTCCACTCATTCTCTACCATAGGAGAGGAAGAATTGTATAAACTTGTTAAATCATCTAAACCAACAACATGTATGTTAGACCCTATACCATCTAAGCTCCTGAAAGAGGTGCTTCCAGAAGTCATAGATCCTCTTCTGACTATTATTAATTCCTCATTGTCATTAGGACATGTCCGCAAAACCTTCAAACTGGCTGTTATTAAGCCTCTCATCAAAAAACCACAACTTGACCCCAAAGAACTAGTTAATTATAGACCAATCTCGAATCTCCCTTTTCTGTCCAAGATACTAGAAAAGGTGGTATCCACACAATTATATTCCTTCTTAGAGAAAAATGGTATATGTGAGGATTTCCAGTCAGGATTTAGACCGTATCATAGTACTGAGATTGCTCTTCTTAGAGTTACAAATGATCTGCTCTTATCATCTGATCGTGGGTGTATCTCTCTATTAGTTTTATTGGATCTTAGTGCTGCGTTTGACACAATTGACCACAACATTCTTTTGCATAGACTTGAATACTTTGTTGGCATCAGTGGAAGTGCATTAGCATGGTTTAAATCGTACTTATATGACCGCCATCAGTTCGTAGCAGTGAATGAAGATGTATCCTATCGATCACAAGTGCAGTATGGAGTACCTCAAGGCTCAGTACTAGGGCCGCTACTCTTCACGCTTTATATGTTACCCTTGGGAGATATCATCAGGAAACATGGTGTTAGCTTTCACTGTTATGCTGATGATACTCAGCTCTATATTTCTTCGCAGCCCGGTGAAACACACCAATTTGAAAAACTAATGGATTGCATAGTCAATATAAAAAACTGGATGACGAGTAATTTCTTACTGCTAAATTCTGAAAAAACAGAGGTGTTAATTATAGGACCTAAAAACTCTGCTTGTAATAACCTAGAACACTGTCTAAGACTTGATGGTTGCTCTGTCAATTCTTCGTCATCAGTTAGGAACCTAGGTGTGCTACTTGATCGCAATCTTTCCTTAGAAAGCCACGTTTCTAGCATTTGTAAAACTGCATTTTCCATCTCAAAAATATATCTAAATTACGGCCTATGCTCTCAATGTCAAATGCAGAAATGTTAATCCATGCATTTATGACCTCAAGGTTAGATTATTGTAATGCTTTATTGGGTGGTTGTTCTGCACGCTTAGTAAACAAACTACAGCTAGTCCAAAATGCAGCAGCAAGAGTTCTTACTAGAACCAGGAAGTACGACCATATTAGCCCGGTCCTGTCAACACTGCACTGGCTCCCTATCAAGCATCGCATAGATTTTAAAATATTGCTTATTACTTATAAAGCCCTGAATGGTTTAGCACCTCAGTATTTGAATGAGCTCCTTTTACATTATAATCCTCTACGTCCGCTACGTTCTCAAAACTCAGGCAATTTGATAATACCTAGAATATCAAAATCAACTGCAGACGGCAGATCCTTTTCCTATTTGGCGCCCAAACTCTGGAATAACCTACCTAACATTGTTCGGGAGGCAGACACACTCTTGCAGTTTAAATCTAGATTAAAGACCCATCTCTTTAACCTGGCATACACATAACATACTAATATGCTTTTATTATCCAAATCCGTTAAAGGATTTTTAGGCTGCATTAATTAGGTAAACCGGAACCGGAAACACTTCCCATAACAACCTATGTACTTGCTACATCATTAGAAGAATGGCATCTACGCTAATATTTGTCTGTTTCTCTCTTGTTCCGAGGTCACCGTGGCCACCAGATCCAGTCTGTGTCCAGATCAGAGGGTCACTGCAGTCACCCGGATCCAGTACGTATCCAGACCAGATGGTGGATCAGCACCTAGAAAGGACCTCTACATCCCTGAAAGACAGCGGAGACCAGGACAACTAGAGCCCCAGATACAGATCCCCTGTAAAGACCTTGTCTCAGAGGAGCACCAGGACAAGACCACAGGAAACAGATGATTCTTCTGCACAATCTGACTTTGCTGCAGCCTGGAATTTAACTACTGGTTTCGTCTGGTCAGAGGAGAACTGGCCCCCCAACTGAGCCTGGTTTCTCCCAAGGTTTTTTTCTCCATTCTGTCACCGATGGAGTTTCGGTTCCTTGCCGCTGTCGCCTCTGGCTTGTTTAGTTGGGGACACTTCATCTACAGCGATATCGTTGACTTGATTGCAAATAAATGCACAGACACTATTTAACTGAACAGAGATGACATAACTGAATCCAATGATGAACTGCCTTTAACTATCATTTTTGCATTATTGACACTGTTTTCCTAATGAATATTGTTCAGTTGCTTTGACGCAATGTATTTTGTTTAAAGTGCTATATAAATAAAGGTGACATTGACATTGACATTAACAAATGTACATTTATAAACAGGCATACATTGAGGCATTTACCTTTTAAAACCTGATAGATTGCAGAACAGGTTTCAGGAATTAATTGCTGAATGGTTGATACCCCCACTCGGAACAGGTATGGAAGTCTCCTGGAGCTTTCCCCTGCAAATAATATAAAGCACATAACACAGTTAAATATACTGTATGGTTTCAACACATTTTCCAGTGTCAATCAAACACTTTTTGAAGACATTTTCTAAATGCAGGATCAAAAACCTTACAGCTGAGGTAAGTCATATTTCTATAAAACAGGCTGAATACACTTCATCGATGCATTAAATTGTTACTATATTATAATCCTTCACGTCCGCTGTGCTCTCAAAACTCAGGCAATTTGATAATACCTAGAATATCAAAATCAACTGCTGACAGCAGATCCTTTTCCTATTTAGCGCCTAAACTCTGGAATAACCTACCTTACATTGTTCAGGAGGCAGACAAACTCTTGCAGTTTAAATCTACATTAAAGACCCATCTCTTTAACCTGGCTTACACATAACACACTAATGTGCTTCTAAACTGAACTGTACTGAGATTATGACATCACTGAATTCAGTGATGAACTGCCTTTAACTGTAATTTATGTATTAATTAATGTTGTGCAGTTTCTTTGACACAATCTTTTTTGTTTAAAGCGTTATATAAATAAAGGTGACTTGACATAGACGAAGGAGATTGTTGTTGACTTCAGGAGAGCGCACACTCGGCATGTTCCTCTGAAAATCAACGGTGCGACTGAGGAGAGAGTGAGCAGCACCAAGTTCCTGGGTGTGCACATCACAGAGGACCTCTCCTGGACCGACAACACTGCAGCACTGGCCAAGAAATCACAGCAACGTCTCTACTTCCTCCATAAACTGAGGAGAGCCAGAGCCCCGCCCCTCATCATGTACACCTTCTACAGAGGCACCATCGAGAGCATCCTGTCGAGCTGCATCACTGTGTAGTATGGCGCCTGCAACGCGTCCTTCCGAAAGACTCTGTAACGCATAGTAAGAGCAGCTGAGAAGATCATTGGTGTCTCTCTCCCCTCCCTTAGGGTTAGGGTTAGTGTTGCTGAACTGGTACCCTGCAATTTGGATATGGCTTCATGAGATACTCCTTCAGGGGAAATGCCTCATCTGCTACAATACAATAAGGAGTCAGCTGGTCAGAACCAGGAAGTGGTGCAGGGGCAGGGACGTGGACAGTTCTTTTTTACAGGGCATTCTGCACTTAGCACCCAGCAAACACTGCGCCGTCAGAAATCTGCCACTGTTCAATGTGTAAGGGCACTGAAATACAAAATAAATCACATCTAAGCACACATGTTGGCTTCTTTCATTTCAGCTACAGGATTCATAAAATAGAAATATCTTTAACAAATGTACATATATAAACAGACATACATTGAGGCATTTACCTTTTAAAACCTGATAGATTGCAGAACAGGTTTCAGGAATGAATTGCTGAATGGTTGATACCCCCACTCGGAACAGGTATGGAAGTCTCCTGGAGCTTTCCCCTGCAAATAATAGAAAGCACATAACACAGTTAAATATACTGTATGGTTTCAACACATTTTCCAGTGTCAATCAAACACTTTATGAAGACATTTTCTAAATGCAGTATCAAAAACCTTACAGCTGAGGTAAGTCATATTTCTATAAAACAGGCTGAATACACTTCTTCGATGCATTAAATTGTTACTATATTATAATCCTCCACGTCCGCTGTGCTCTCAAAACTCAGGCAATTTGATAATACCTAGAATATCAAAATCAACTGCTGACAGCAGATCCTTTTCCTATTTAGCGCCTAAACTCTGGAATAACCAACCTTACATTGTTCAGGAGGCAGAGAAACTCTTGCAGTTTAAATCTAGATTAAAGACCCATCTCTTTAACCTGGCTTACAATTATATTCCTTCTTAGAGAAAAATGGTATATGTGAGGATTTCCAGTCAGGATTTAGACCGCATCATAGTACTGAGACTGCTCTCCTTAGAGTTACAAATGATCTGCTCTTATCATCTGATCGTGGGTGTATCTCTCTATTAGTTTTATTGGATCTTAGTGCTGCGTTTGACACAATTGACCACAAAATTATTTTGCATAGACTTGAACACTTTGTTGGCATCAGTGGAAGTGCACTAGCATGGTTTAAATCGTACTTATATGACCGCCATCAGTATGTATCCTATCGATCACAAGTGCAGTATGGAGTACCTCAAGGCTCAGAACTAGGGCCGCTACTCTTCACGCTCTATATGTTACCCTTGGGAGATATCATCAGGAAACATGGTGTTAGCTTTCACTGTTATGCTGATGATACTCAACTCTATATTTCTTCGCAGCCCGGTGAAACACACCAATTTGAAAAACTAATGGATTGCTTAGTCGATATAAAAAACTGGATGACAAGTAATTTCTTACTGCTAAATTCTGAAAAAACAGAGGTGTTAATTATAGGACCTAAAAACTCCGCTTGTAATAACCTAGAACACTGTCTAAGACTTGATGGTTGCTCTGTCAATTCTTCGTCATCAGTTAGGAACCTAGGTGTGCTATTTGATCGCAATCTTTCCTTAGAAAGCCACGTTTCTAGCATTTGTAAAACTGCATTTTTCCATCTCAAAAATATATCTAAATTACGGCCTATGCTCTCAATGTCAAATGCAGAAATGTTAATCCATGCTTTTATGACCTCAAGGTTAGATGATTGTAATGCTTTATTGGGTGGTTGTTCTGCACGCTTAGTAAACAAACTACAGCTAGTCCAAAATGCAGCAGCAAGAGTTCTTACTAGAACCAGGAAGTATGACCATATTAGCCCGGTCCTGTCAACACTGCACTGGCTCCCTATCAAGCATCGTATAGATTTTAAAATATTGCTTATTACCTATAAAGCCCTGAATGGTTTAGCACCTCAGTATTTGAATGAGCTCCTTTTACATTATAATCCTCTACGTCCGCTACGTTCTCAAAACTCAGGCAATTTGATAATATACCTAGAATATCAAAATCAACTCCAGGCGGCAGATCCTTTTCCTATTTGGCGCCTAAACTCTGGAATAACCTACCTAACTTTGTTCGGGAGGCAGACACACTCTTGCAGTTTAAATCTAGATTAAAGACCCATCTCTTTAACCTGGCATACACATAACATACTAATATGCTTTTATTATCCAAATCCGTTAAAGGATTTTTAGGCTGCATTAATTAAGTAAACCGGAACCGGAAACACTTCCCATAACACCCTATGTACTTGCTACATCATTAGAAGAATGGCATCTACGCTAATATTTGTCTGTTTCTCTTTTGTTCCGAGGTCACCGTGGCCACCAGATCCAGTCTGTGTCCAGATCAGAGAATCACTGCAGTCACCCGGATCCAGTATGTATCCAGACCAGATGCTGGATCAGCACCTAGAAAGGACCTCTACATCCCTGAAAGACAGCGGAGACCAGGACAACTAGAGCCCCAGATACAGATCCCATGTAAAGAC
This sequence comes from Carassius carassius, assembly GCF_963082965.1. NCBI lineage: Eukaryota > Metazoa > Chordata > Actinopteri > Cypriniformes > Cyprinidae > Carassius > Carassius carassius. The sequence continues at coordinate 33,350,228 of NC_081768.1, read as the reverse complement.
CTTGTCTCAAAGGAGCACCAGGACAAGACCACAGGAAACAGATGATTCTTCTGCACAATCTGACTTTGCTGCAGCCTGGAATTGAACTACTGGTTTCGTCTGGTCAGAGAAGAACTGGCCCCCCAACTGAGCCTGGTTTCTCCCAAGGTTTTTTTCTCCATTCTGTCACCGATGGAGTTTCGGTTCCTTGCCGCTGTCGCCTCTGGCTTGCTTAGTTGGGGACACTTCATCTACAGCGATATCGTTGACCTGATTGCAAATAAATGCACAGACACTATTTAATTGAACAGAGATGACATAACTGAATTCAATAATGAACTGCCTTTAACTATCATTTTTTCATTATTGACATTATTCATCAGTCTGCTGCCATCAAGGAGGAGACTACGGAGTCTACCAGGACAGGAGCAGCAGACTGAAGGACAGCTTCATCCACCAGGCTGTCAGGAAGCTGAAATCCCTCCCGAACTTGCCCCCCCTCCCCTCTTTTGCCCCAGGCACCACTGAACTATGAACCCCCCCCCTCCCCCACTAACATACAATGACATGCACCAGTCACTTTGTGCAGCATTGTTCTGCTCACTACCTCATTCACCATGGAACTGACGTCATTCTACTACCTTGTAAGGCTGGAGTCGGACCCTCTGGACTGAGGGATGACTTCTCCCTAAGAGAACAAAGCTTTTTCCTGATAATTAACATTTGAAAGTCAAAGGTCAAAGTCACCTTTATTTATATAGCTCTTTAAACAAAATACATTGCGTCAAAGCAACTGAACAACATTCATTAGGAAAACAGTGTCAATAATGCAAAATGATAGTTAAAATCAGTTCATCATTGAATTCAGTTATGTCATCTCTGTTCAGTTAAATAGTGTCTGTGCATTTATTTTCAATCAAGTCAACGATATCGCTGTAGATGAAGTGACCCCAACTAAGCAAGCCAGAGGCGACAGCGGCAAGGAACCGAAACTCCATCGGTGACAGAATGGAGAAAAAAACCTTGGGAGAAACCAGGCTCAGTTGGGGGGCCAGTTCTCCTCTGACCGGACGAAACCAGTAGTTCAATTCCAGGCTGCAGCAAAGTCAGATTGTGCAGAAGAATCATCTGTTTCCTGTGGTCTTGTCCTGGTGCTCCTCTGAGACAAGGTCTTTACAGGGGATCTGTATCTGGGGCTCTAGTTGTCCTGGTCTCCGCTGTCCTTCTGGGATGTAGAGGTCCTTTCTAGGTGCTGATCCACCATCTGGTCTGGATACGTACTTGATCCGGGTGACTGCAGTGACCCTCTGATCTGGACACAGACTGGATCTGGTGGCCACGGTGACCTCGGAACAAGAGAGAAACAGACAAATATTAGTGTAGCTGCCATTCTTCTAATAATGTAGCAAGTACATAGGGTGTTATGGGAAGTGTTTCCGGTTCCGGTTTACCTAATTAATGCAGCCTAAAAATCCTTTAACAGATTTGGATAATAAAAGCATATTAGTATGTTATGTGTAAGCCAGGTTAAAGAGATGGGTCTTTAATCTAGATTTAAACTGCAAGAGTGTGTCTGCCTCCCGAACAATGTTAGGTAGGTTATTCCAGAGTTTAGGCGCCAAATAGGAAAAGGATCTGCCGCCCGCAGTTGATTTTGATATTCTAGGTATTATCAAATTGCCTGAGTTTTGAGAACGTAGCGGACGTAGAGGATTTTAATGTAAAAGGAGCTCATTCAAATACTGAGGTGCTAAACCATTCAGGGCTTTATAAGTAATAAGCAATATTTTAAAATCTATACGATGTTTGATAGGGAGCCAGTGCAGCGTTGACAGGACCGGGCTAATATGTTCATACTTCCTGGTTCTAGTAAGAACTCTTGCTGCTGCATTTTGGACTAGCTGTAGTTTGTTTACTAAGCGTGCAGAACAACCACCCAATAAAGCATTACAATGATCTAACCTTGAGGTCATAAATGCATGTATTAACATTTCTGCATTTGACATTGAGAGCATAGGCCATAATTTAGATATATTTATGAGATGGAAAAATGCAGTTTTACAAATGCTAGAAACGTGGCTTTCTAAGGAAAGATTGCGATCAAATAGCACACCTAGGTTCCTAACTGATGACGAAGAATTGACAGAGCAACCATCAAGTCTTAGACAGTGTTCTAGGTTATTACAAGCGGAGTTTTTAGGACCTATAATTAACACCTCTGTTTTTTCAGAATTTAGCAGTAAGAAATTACTCATCATCCAGTTTTTTATATCGACTATGCATTCCATTAGTGTTGCAAATTGGTGTGTTTCACCGGGCCGCGAAGAAATATAGAGCTGAGTATAATCAGCATAAAAGTGAAAGCTAACATCATGTTTCCTGATGATATCTCCCAAGGGTAACATATAAAGCGTGAAGAGTAGCGGCCCTAGTACTGAGCCTTGAGGTACTCCATACTGCACTTGTGATCGATATGATACATCTTCATTCACTGCTACGGACTGATGGTGGTCATATAAGTACGATTTAAACCATGCTAATGCACTTCCACTGATGCCAACAAAGTGTTCAAGTCTATGCAAAAGAAGGTTGTGGTCAATTGTGTCAAACGCAGCACTAAGATCCAATAAAACTAATAGAGAGATACACCCATGATCAGATGATAAGAGCAGATCATTTGTAACTCTAAGGAGAGCAGTCGCAGTACTATGATACGGTCTAAATCCTGACTGGAAATCCTCACATATACCATTTTTCTCTAAGAAGGAATATAATTGTGAGGATACCACCTTTTCTACTATCTTGGACAGAAAAGGGAGATTCGAGATGGTTATTTTTCGTAAGGGTTGTAACAAGAAGTAGAATTTACAATTTTGGCTATATGAAGTTTTCACAGAACTAAATAATGATGTGAGATATCATCACTTGGCTGAATAATTTCAACACTATCAACATCAATTCCATGTGACAGTATTAAATCTAGAGTATGATTTAGACAATGAGTAGGTCCTGAAACGTGTTGTCTAACACCAATAGAGTTCAGAATGTCTATAAATGCGGATCCCAATGCTTCTTTTTCATTATCAACATGGATATTAATATCGCCAACTATTAAAACTTTATCTGCAGCCAGAACTAACTCGGATGTAAAATCACCAAACTCATTAATAAAGTCTGTATGGTACCCTGGTGGCCTGTATACAGAAGCCAGTACAAACATAACAGGGGATTTATCATTAACATTTGTTTCTCTGGATTATGTTAAATGAAGCACCATTACTTCAAACGAGTTATACTTGAAACCTGCCCTCTGAGAAATCCTGAAAACGTTGTTATAAATTGAAGCAACACCTCCACCTTTGCCTTTTAGACGCGGCTCATGTTTATAACAGTGATCTTGGTGGGTGGACTCATTTAAAATAATGTAATCATCAGGTTTTAGCCAGGTTTCTGTCAAACAGAGTACATCTATATTATGATCAGTGATCATATTATTTACAAAAAGTGTTTTCGTAGAAAGGGATCTGATGTTCAATAAGCGAAGCTTTATCATTTGTTTATCCATATTGCTTCTGTTTTTTATTTGTTGAACCTCAATTAAATTGTTATTCTTAACTTGGTTTGGACGTTTTTTTGCATTTTCTAGTTCGGGGAACAGACACAGTCTCTATAGTGTGATATCTAGGTGAAAAAGTCTCTATGTGCTGAGAATTAACTGACCTCTGTGACGGGAGGCAGCTAGCAGACGGTCGGTTTAGCCAGTCTGTCTGCTTCCTGACCTGGGCCCCAGTTAGTCAAGTATAAACACTAAGACTATTTGCCATATTTCTAGAGAGAAGAGTGGTGCCACCCCAGGAGGGATGAAGACCATCTCTTTTAAACAGGTCAGGTGTGCCCCAAAAGCTTGTCCAATTGTCTATGAAACCTATGTTATTCTGTGGGCACCACTTAGACATCCAGCCATTGAGTGATGACAATCTGCTATGCATCTTGTCACCACGGTAAGCAGGGAGGGGACCAGAGCATATTACAGTGTCTGACATCGTGCTTGCAAGTTCACACACCTCTTTAATGTTATTTTTAGTGATCTCCGACTGGCGAACTCGAACATCATTTGTGCCGGCATGAATAACAATCTTACTGTATTTACGTTTAGCATTAGCCAGCACTTTTAAATTTGCCAAGATGTCAGGTGCTCTGGTTCCCCGGTAAACATTTGACTATGGTGGCTGGTGTCTCTATATTCACGTTCCGTACAATAGAATCACCAATAACTAGATCACTTTCATCAGGTTTCTCAGTGGGTGCATCACTGAGTGGGGAGAACCTGTTTAATGTTTTGATCCGAACAGAAGAGTGGTGTTTTGACCCACGACCGTCACCCAGTTGCCCTGCTGCAGGGGCTCTGTTGCCAGAATTGAACAATGTACAGGAATCCCTGAGCTAGACGCATCCGAAGCCGTAGCTAGAGCCCTAATATTCTTACTGTCCTCAATTAAAGTTTAGATGCGTGTCTCTAACTCTGAAATGTTCTCTGTCAGCCTAACTATTTCCCTACATTTATCACATGTGAATCCCTCATCAGCGACAGAGATAGATAAACTGTACATGTGGCAAGAGGTGCAAATAACAATAGCAGGAGAACCCATTACTCACTGTGCTTGATGAAATATTCTTACTGCGGCTGTTTGATGAACTTGTAAAAAACAAGGCAGGGAGGTATCAAACAACAGTGGAGTGAGTGAGGGAGAGAGAGAAAGCAAGCCGAATTCACACAGGTTCACAACTCGATGGGCAGCAAGAGTACAATTGTCAAGTTTCAATTATCCTTATGTTTGTGCAATGAATCATATATCATAATCATTCGGACCAAACATCTAATAACACACCATGAACACCGCTGAGGCTGAATCAACATAGTGAACTTAGTAATATAGGCTTTCACAGTAATTTTCGTACCAATCTGAGGATGAGTCGCCAACAATACTAGAAAGGGCAGGGATAGGAAGCGTAGTCATTGGATGTTTGGTTGGTGTTGATGTTATATGCAAAGCTCAACCCTGAAATCTACAAGAAATCATGTCATACATAATTTGTCAGGCCTGTTTTGAAATTATCTAAGTTGTGTAGTTCTTAAAATAATGAAACAAATCAAGCAGGGATACTTACTTGTCAAACTCGGCATCTGTTTTAAATCCTTTCAGGACACGTAGCTCCCTCCATCTCTGAAAAGCCGCTCCGATATTTACCCTCGTTTTATTTCGGACTCTATCAAATTCTTTCTTTTTGTTTTTTTTCATCGTCATCTGTCTTTTTCCGTTTACCCGTTATTTTATGAGCTGGTGTCACACGAGGAATTGGCAGTGTGGATTGTTTATCCGTCATTAGCACAGCTGTGGCACACCGGCAGTATTGATTTTGAATGGCCGCACGCGCTGTGAGTGTGCAGGAGAGGGGGGGTGATCAGCACGCACACGAGCTTGATTGACACTCCTAAAACACTCCTCCTGGCTCTGATTGGTTGTTTCTTACCGGGAGTGGTGTATTTCTGCAAATGGCAATAGGACCACTGGGAGGAGCCTGAGGGGCTTGATTTTTTCACAGATTATCTGTCTCATATTCTACTGTCAGGACATAATGACAGTTTTAATAAATATGTAAAAAATTATATTTTACAAAAGTTACCTACTGAAGATTTAATGAATGGATAATGGATAAATTAAGTTTTAGTAATCAAAACACTTTCATAATCAATTTAAATCATGAAACCTATACAATTTAACAGTAATTTATTAAAAGTTTAAGAACCTTATAAGTAAAAATGCATTGGTATCATTTTAAACTGCTTCAATACAGAATTTCTTAAAAAACAAAACACTGGATTTTTTTGTCAAAGTACTGTGATATAGTTAACTCATATTTGCTAAAAGTCCTCTCACTGTAAACTGCACTAATAAAAATATATATTTTCCTCACAATAAACTTCACAGTAAAATCCAAAACAAGGGATTTTTTATTTGTCAAACAGAGTTAACAGTGAAAATGAAACATGGATGAAAAAACAAAAGCTGTAGAGCTGCTTGATGGCCAGAGCTATGCGTGTTGTAACGAGTGGAAATAAGTGTGGCCCCTTTAAGAGCTGCGCGCTCCCTGTAAAACGGTCTGCACTCTGTATGATAATATATACAACCGCGACTCGAATCCCCCATGTATGCGGGTAATTTCTGTTTGGAAATCATTTTGTTTTACTCTTGTTTGTTTGTTTTGGTAACGCTGTGGACGGTGGAACATGGGACGGACAGTTGCCCGAGTTCGATTGGAGAAATAAAACGCGAGTCTTTGTTAAATGTCAATCGCCTCCGTGAGTCTGTCTGGCCTAATAACTTTGTGAGCTATCCATATTTTTTTTTCCTCCTCCTGACACAATGCATTACAAGTGGCGCCCGAACATTTTATCTCTGCCCTTGGATCTAAAGCGAGGTTTTACACGGATGATGAGGCGGTTTGTGAAGGACGACGCCAGAATGTTTTGATCCTCCAGGCGGACATGTGGGAGTTTACACGAGGCTAATTTCACTGAACGGCCCGAGTCGCCTGACGACGCTGTAGCGGACATTTTGCGTTGCTGACGCAGAGGATATTTGTTCACATTCAGGTGGATTTAAGTCGTCATACATGCAATCTTCGTGAATCTGATCAACTGTTAGTGAACTTTGACGGTTTCAGGGATTCAGGCCTGGTTGCTACGTTAATTTGTGTTCATTTGCTGGAACTGAATGTTGAACTGGTTGAATTGAACTTGAGGAATTTTTTTTTTTTTTGCACTGGAACTTCTACTAGGCTATATTTTGATTTGTCGTTGGGTAATAACTACTCGAAGCTCGCACTGTGTTGCCACGAGAAAAAAAAAAAAGAACGACATAAGAAAACAATTAATGGACTCTGTGATTGTGGTTTGGTGATATTGAACTTGTCACAGGTATTGTAAAAAAAAAAAAATATATATATATATATATATATATATTGTACAAATGCTGATTTTATTGTTATATGGTTAACTTTTTTTTCTTTTCAAAGGTTATCCAATTGTTTATTCCATTTGTTTTGCTTGATTATACAGTAAATTAGTGCAAGTGAATTTGTTTGTTAAATTATATTGTGCCAATTCATTGTTTTGAATTTCATATTGACAGACTGATTTTGATACTATGGCCAGACGTGTTGATGACGAGACTGATTTATTTGACCAATCTGCATGCTTTGAGTGTCCTCCCAGACGGAGAGTGCCGGAGTCGGGCGAGCGCCTGGAGAAACAGGTTGAGTCGTTGAAGGAGGAAGTGGAAATGCTGCGGAGGTGCCTGAGAGAGTCTCTTGATCTACAAAGAGGTATTATTGACCGTTGCACAGAAAACTTTCAAGTACCTGCTTCATACCAGTTGCCTTCTCAGGTCAGGCCTGTTGCTTCATCCATTCCACATGCTCAAGCACCAACTAATCAAATAAAGGGGGCTCGGTCCTTTGTAGTGGAAATGAATGCAAAAACCGAAAATGCGCTTGGACTGGCTAAAAGTTCACTTGATTTGAATAATGCAACCAGAACTTTGGCCTCTGTCTTGCATCAATCGAGACTGGAACCCCCAGTGTTTGGAAATGATGGAAAAATTCAACCTGATGACTGGCTTATTCTTGTGGATGCCTATAGAACTTCTTTGGGTGTCAGCGATGCTCAGATTTTGCTTGAATTACCACGTTTCTTAGCTAAAGAGCCCAGGAAGTGGTTTACGGTACTGAGTTCACATGTCACATCCTGGACACAGTTCTGCACCCTGTTCAAGACTGTGTTTCTTCCAGCGGATAACCAAGAGCGTGTCTGGAGAGGTATTCTTGACCGTGTACAAGCTCAAGGAGAACCATTTCCAACGTTTGTAGCACACTTGTTATCTGAATTCAAGAAACTAAAGTCTCCACCACCAGAACAAGAGCAGATTGATCTTATCTGCAAGCATGCGCTTGAGCGCTACAGAGTTGCGTTTTGTATGGCGCACGAATTACTTCAGTCATCGACCTCTTGATGTGTGAGCACGAGCTGCATTCCGCTCTTGGCCCTGACAGCCGTGATGAACCAGTATTGCAGAAAAGCAAACCCAGACGAGAGACTTATTGTTTCAAATGTTCTGCGCCTGGTTTTACCTCGAGAAACTGTCCGAACTGTAACTTTGCCCAACAGACTGTGCCTTTTCCAGCCGCTGACATACAGACAAGTCCAGTTTCGAATGAGCCACGGGACCCTGAGGAGGATACTAAAGCCATGCCATACAAAGACAGGGAGGAGCAAAAGCACAATTCTGTTCGGCAGAAGGTAAACTTCAGAGGGGGAGGACGTTTCACCGAGGCAATCCTCCCTCCAGAAGATAAATGTGCCTCACCCAAGTCTTAAAGGAACTCTCCGACTTTTTGGGACTTTAGCTTATTCACAGTATCCCCCAGAGTTAGATAAGTCCATACATACCTTTTTTATTTCTGTGCGTTCTGTAAGTGTTATTTGACGCACCCACCGCTAGCCTAGCTTAGCACAAAGACTGGATGTAAATGGATACTGGTAGCATAGTAATTCCAATAAGTGACAAAATAATGCAAACATTTTCCTATTTACATGTTGTGATCTGTATAGTCACAGCGTGTACAAAAAACGAGACAGAGATAGAGCATTTTTATAGAGATATATGAGACAGAGAGCATTTTCAATCGTATAAATACTGGGAACTATATTCTCACTAGGCGTAGGAGCACAGCTAACGTTACTTGGGCGGAGTGGCTACTTGGGCGGAGTGATTAGCGCAGCACACGCCGTGGTGAGGAGAAGAGAGTTCGCTCAGAGTTGGAGTAATAGAGAGTAATAGATAGTAGATTTATAGTGTACAATCATGTGTGTTCACTGTATTGTAAAGAACTGCGACAATAAACAGGGGAGACCAGGTATTACTATGATGTTTCATAGAATTCCAACCACAAACGCTGACCTGATGAATCGATGGCTACTTGCTCTGGAAATAGATCCAAACACACCTGTAAACACCATCACGAAGTATTTCGTTTGCTCTGAACTTTTTACTGTAGATGACTATTTTTTAAAAATGCAAGTTGCCACACGGACCATGAAACGTGTGCTAAAGGATACAGCCATCGCATCGATGACAATTTGGATCACCTGTTGCTGCGGTAAGTGTTCCGTTATGTTTTGAGATGACTAACATTAGCCATACTGTAGTGCCATGCTAATGTAATTTAACCTTAGTAGTGACACTATTACGTGAATAGGGGGTCCGTGTATCAGTGTATCCCCTTTATTGTTATTATTGTGACACACTGTATGCAATGGCTATACTACAATTTCATTGAACTATGAATGATCATTATAACAAAATCACTTACTTGGTGGACAGCTCACTCGGCATGGGACGTTTCTTCCAATTGATCTTGTCACAATGGGAAAAAAAGACAACTGCCGGGTGTATTAGGGCAGAGAAATCTTTCGTGGTAGTGACGCAAATATTTTGATTGTCATCAAGCCTTGACATTGATGGCAATACCCGGTCACATTCATTACAACAAAGGCTCTCGGTTTCTGTCGGCATAGGTTGGCATGTTCCACATTTACACCACCAGTCCGTGTTCGTTCTGATTCTCCCTTCGTCTTACAGCTTCCAAAGTTTGTAACTTCTCGTCTGTGTATTCTGGCTCAAAACTATATGGTTCTGGATCTTGGTTTGATACACAGTAAAATTCCTCTGAGTCTGACAATTCCTCAAAGTCAGCCATGATCACGAGTCACGTCTAGCTGGTTAGTCACGTTTGTTTTGTTTACGGACTTGTTTGCTGCGCTAATCACTCCGCCCAAGTAGCCACTCCGCCCAAGTAACGTTAGCTGTGCTCCTACGCCTAGTGAGAATATAGTTCCCAGTATTTATACGATTAAAAATGCTCTCTGTCTCATATAGCCTTGTTATTTGTACACGCTGTGACTATACAGATCACAACATGTAAATAGGAAAATGTTTGCATTATTTTGTCACTTATTGGGAATACTATGCTACCAGTATCCATTTACATCCAGTCTTTGTGCTAAGCTAGGCTAGCGGTGGGTGCGTCAAATAACACTTACAGAATGCACAGAAATAAAAAAGGTATGTATGGACTTATCTAACTCTGGGGGATACTGTGAATAAGCTAAAGTCCCAAAAGGTTGGAGTGTTCCTTTAAGTCCTCGCCTGAGCCGCTTGTCATTGGACTTGTGGAGGACCGTGCTTCTGCTTCATTTTGGAATACACCATTTATTGTTAAGGTCAATTTCTGTCATAAGGCCATCGATGCAGCGCTGGACACCGGTGCCTCACTTTCAGCAGTTCGTACAAATATGATTTCGGATGTCTTGCAACATTCTCAGAAGGTTCAACTTTGGATTTTTCCCCCAATTCAGCTTGCCAACAGTGCTGTTTGCACTCCGACTAGTGTTGTCTGGTTAAACATTGGCCTCCAGGGAAAAAATTTCTACCATCGATTTGTCATTATCCCTGATCTTTCCTCTCCGCTCATCTTAGGGATGGATTTTATGCTGCGAGCGTCAGTCAGCATTCACATCCCATCAAGGACGGTGACCCTGGGTGAATCTACACCCCAAGAGGTTTTGAGTGAGTGGTTGGAGGCACCTGAACTTGGAATCTTAATGTTTTTAAATGTCCACCAGTCTGCCTTGGATGAGAAAGTTGAGAGAGCTTGTCTGAAAAGGGAAGAAAAAGGGAAATTGTTGGACCTTCTAAAATACTTTTGGAGCCTGTTTGATGGACACCTGGGGCACACTTCATTGGGGGAGCACGTAATCAACAAGCAAAACCAGTTCACCTTCCGCCATACCGGAGCTCACCAGCCAAGAAAAAAATAATTGAAGATCAGATTCAGATGATGCTGGATGAAGACATCATCGAACCATCTTCCAGTCCATGGGCTGCACCCGTGTTAATTGTCAAGAAGCCATGTGGAGACCACAGGTTTTGTGTTGACTACAGAGGCCTTAATCACCTGACACTTAAGGATTCATACCCACTTCCCAGAGTCGACGAATCATTGGATTCCCTGGCTTGTGGAAAATTTCTTACTACTTTGGATTTGGCTCGGGGGTACTGGCAGGTGTCGGTAGAGGAAAAGTCAAGGCCAAAGACAGCATTCGCATCACACTGTGGCCTTTTCCAATTCAAAGTCCTTCCTTTTGGGCTTAGTAACGCCCCGGCCACGTTTCAGAGAGTAATGAACAATGTCCTTGCTGGATTGGTTTACAAGTGCTGTGCAATGTACTTGGATGATATTGTCGTTGTATCCCCAACCTATGAGCAACACTTGGAAGACCTCCGGGAAGTCCTTTCTAGGCTTGAGTCAGCTGGTCTTACTCTCAAGCTAGATAAGTGTCAGTTCTGCTTGAGTGAACTCATCTTCCTGGGATACAGGGTCACGCCGGATGGTATTTCTCCTGATCCAAGAAAGGTGGAAGCAGTCACAGAGTTCAGGACACCTGACGGATGTGAAACAAGTGAGAGGATTTCTCGGCCTCACAAGCTACTACAGGCGATTCATTCCAAGTTAAGCACAAAAAGCTGAGTCGCTTATTAAACTCACCAGAAAGGAAATTCCGTTCAACTGGGACGACGGTTGTCAGGCTTCGATGGATGACTTGAAAAACTGCCTTACGTCTGAACCCATTCTGTGCCTCCCGGACTTTTCACGTCCATTCTTCATCCACACTGATGCTTGTGACTTGGGCCTTGGTGTGGCCTTGATGCAGAAGGATGACGTGGGGCGAGATGTGGTGGTAGCTTTCGCGAGCAGGACGTTGCACAAAGCGGAAAGACCGTACTCAACACCTGAGAAAGAGTGCTTGGGAGTGATTTGGGCTCTGGAACATTTCAGACCTTACATCGAGGGCCTTCATGTAACCATTTATACTGATCACAACAGCCTGAGGTGGCTGATGAACCGAACCAACCCCTCTGGACGACTGGCGAGATGGTCCTTGCGCCTACAGGATTTTGATTTTAACATCGTCCACAGGCCGGGGGTTCAGAATAAAGTTCCAGACGCTCTATCACGCAACCCACTATCTCATTGTGAGGGCCCTATTGACATTCTTCCTCCAAATGCGGTGATAGCTGAGATGGATCTGCGCAGTCTCTCCTCAGTCCCGATAACTGACAGAGCGCAGTTGACGCAGTTACAAAGGGGTGAGTCAGTGGTTGGCGGTCTTCTTCGAAACCTTGAAGAGGGCGGTACAGACGAAGAACATGTCATTCATGATGGTCTGCTTTATTTCAAGGACCCTAAGATAACCTGCAGTCTCCATCCAATGAAACAGCCTAAGTTATATGTCCCAACCGTAACTCGACCAACTGTACTTCGATATTATCACGACCATCCTACAGCTGGCCACCTGGGTGTGACAAAAACATTGGCCAGGCTGAAACAGAGGTTCTTTTGGCCCAAGATGGTGAGAGATGTGAAAAGATACGTTATATCGTGTCCTGTGTGCCAGTTGACAAAGCCGAGCCAAAGAAAGCCAGCAGGGCTGATTGTTCCGATTAAACCTATGAAACCCTGGGAATACACAGGAGCGGATTTTGTGGGTCCGCTTCCTCATACTCAGAGTGGAAATGAACATCTAATCGTCTTCATTGACTACTTTTCAAAATGGGTGGAAGTGAGTGCAGTGCGGTCAGCGACAGCTCAAGTGGCAGCGAGTAAGTTTCTGAGTGAGATATTTGCTCGACATGGTGTGCCAACCTACCTCATATCAGATCGTGGGACCCCGTTTGTGAGCAATCTTTTTGAGCATGTGGTTGCTGCCCTTGGCACTGAACACCGGCTGACAACGGCATACCACCCACAAACGAACACAACTGAGAGGGTAAACCGCACACTTAAAACTGCCATACGTGCATACGTGGAGGACAAGCACACTTCGTGGGATATATATCTTCCACAAATCTGTTTTGCCCTTCGAACTGCTTGCCATGAGAGCACAGGTCAATCCCCAGCAATGTTGTTATATGGCCGTGAGTTGGACACTGCTTGATTTGATAACACAACCAAATTCTGCGGGAGTAGATGAGCCTGAGGTACCCTATCCTGAGAATTTGAGATCTTCCCTGAAGGATGCTCACGATCATGCCAGAGCTGCTCTAAGTGCAAGCCATACAAAAAAGAAGCGTTACTATGACAAGAAGCGACGTACAATTTCCTATGCTGTGGATGACTTGGTCAGAGTTAAGACACACCCCAAATCTGATGCTGGTGCAAACTTTACTGCCAAGTTGGCCCCAGTTTATGACGGACCATTTCGTGTTTCTAAGAAACTGTCAAGTATCAATTATAGACTTTCGAACGTGGACACTGGAGAAGATGCTGGCGTGTTTCATGTAGTGAATCTACTGCCTTTTCATTCATGGGAAATGGCCATGCCCACAATCAGTTCCTATGGTGATGTTGAGATGTCACTACCTTTGGATGAGGACTTTGATTCTCAAACAGACAGAGAAGAATCTGTTAATGTTAACCGGGAGGTTGGTACTGTCTACTCAAACAAACCTTTGAATCGACACTCAGAAGAAAGTTCGCTGGAACATTGTGCTGGACACTCACTTGACTTTGCTCCTGACAGTGTTGACGGAGGTACGGTTTTGACTCTCATGACTTGACATCTGACAAAGTTACTGTCGGACCGGCAAATCAGGGTCTGAGTCGTTATGGACTGAGACAGAGAAGAGTCCCTAGAATTACTTCTGACTGGTCGGTGAATAAGTGGACTAACCCCTATCATACTCAAAGATTTGACTTGTATTAAGGACGACAGACTAAGTAAGAGTGTTATTCAAGAGTTATAACTGTTGTTGTTCTTGCATGTTCATGGTTCATATCTAGGAAAAATTGAGTGTTTCACTTTTGTGTTGAGGTCATACTTTTCTCAAGTGTTACGGAGCTATTGTACGCTGTGCTAACATGTATGCTTGTACTGTCTGTGCATTATATACCCCTCTGTCTTGTTAACTTTTCAACTCAGTCATGTATGAGTGGTTGTTAAGTAGAAGTTTTCCTTTGCTGTGTACGGCTGAGGGCAGCCTTTTTTTTGGCCGGGGCAATCTGTAACGAGTGGAAATAAGTGTGGCCCCTTTAAGAGCTGCGCGCTCCCTGTAAAACGGTCTGCACTCTGTATGATAAAATATACAACCGCGACTCGAATCCCCCATGTATGCGGGTAATTTCTGTTTGGAAATCATTTTGTTTTACTCTTGTTTGTTTGTTTTGGTAACGCTGTGGACGGTGGAACATGGGACGGACAGTTGCCCGAGTTCGATTGGAGAAATAAAACGCGAGTCTTTGTTAAATGTCAATCGCCTCCGTGAGTCTGTCTGGCCTAATAACTTTGTGAGCTATCCATATTTTTTTTTCCTCCTCCTGACACAACGCGTTACAGTGTCCATTCTGAGGTTTCCATCTCTCAGAGACATCTCCATTAAAATGCATAATAGCCAGCCTCATTGTGTTTAGCTCTGTTAGTGCTTCACGCTTGTCTGTGAGGAGTGTCTTATGTTTGCTGAAACTTCTCTCACTGTCGACTGAGCTCATTGGGAAATAGATGTAGGGCACTGATATTTCTGCAATCTTTGGAAATCTCCCACTCATACACTTCCTGTAATCGGCAAGTTCCCCAGAGCGAGAGATGGCTTCCCTCAACACAGTGCTGATAGGCAATCCACTCTTCAGTGAGCTCTGGCGATGGATTTGCCAGGGGCTTCAGCTGTGCATAGGCTTCAGTCTGATGTTGAGTGTATAACAGCGGTCCGCCATGTCAGCATTGGTGGCGAAACCCGCGGCGTTTGTGACGTGCACTGATTAAGGCTGCTTCCAGGACCTCGAAACCTCTTGGTGGAGGTCCGTGAAGAAGGGTAGCGGCTCACAGGGGGGAGGATAGTTTATCCACCACGCGGGTAACCACATTAAATAGCTCACTGAGGAAGGGGAGGCGCGTTTCTCCTGTCCGCTCGGAGGGAGAGAACCACATGTGCTGGCCAGAGCCTACTCTGAGTTCGAAGCCGCGGTGGACCAACATAGTTTGAAAAAGCAATCTGCTGATTAACACGCTCGAGTGGGGGAGAGCGAGCAAGTGGAAAAACTCCAGTGCATCACTGTATTCATAGTCAAGCCGCACATATCGCCCCAAACCACCACCTTGTGCGGGGCCTTGGCGACCGCAGAAGCGAAACGGTGGGGGTTAGACGCGAGGCGACTTATAGAAAATACACTCCAGAGCGCGGATTCCTTCTTTTTTTTTTTTTTTTTTTTTTTACTGTAGCCGTAGGCTATCACGGAGAGAACATGTAGAGAGGCGGCTAACGAACCTCTCATGAGTGCCTCCTCGTGATAAACACATTATACGGCTCTTACCTTTCGTTGACTCATCGCGTCCGCGCAGAGGAGTTAAACACTTCTCGAAGAAAAAACTGCTGAGAACGCGAGATGGTTTCCTTAGGGCACCGATGATTCGCTTTCCTGAAGGAATGAAATCTGAGCGAAATAGCGCACAGCACTCAGGTATACGATGCGTACGCATGCGTAGGGCGGTGCCAAGTGCTATTTGGCCAATAGGATTGGCGGGATGGTATAGGGCTTCAGACATTCGTCACACCGAGGGGTGTTCCCATACCAGTGATGTCAAAGTGACCTTTGAAAGCGAAGCTGTTATTCACATGTGTCGTATTTAACCTTATGTGTCTGTGAGGGCGGAGCTACAGTAGATTGCACTTAATAATAGACACTCAGAATAATCTTGTTTCCATTTGCATTAAGATTATTTTTATTACCACACTGGCATATAATTTTACTTAAGTAAAAAGCACTTAATTTAGATCCCCCCATGAAACAAGACTAAGTATCTTATATCATTTTCTTATATAGAATATCAATTTTTATTTTATTTTATTTTTTATATATATTTGTACTTGGGGGGGGGGGGGGGGGGGAACAGTTAGTAAGAAGAGCATTTTTCCAGCGTGCATCAATGAAGTGTTTAAAAAGGAGGAGGAGACCGAAAGAAACTCTGGGTTTATCGAAGAAAACCTGCTCCTGACCAGGTTAGGTTCAGAAAGTAAGTTACCATGGTAACTGACTCTGAGTATAAGTTAGTGTGACCGGTATAATCTGCGTTGTGTTTTTTTTTCTTTAATAACCAGATGAACATCAGTTGACAGTTCTTCATTTACTGATAAAACATAACACAAGTCTTTTACAGTGTGTTTTCGCCCCTGTCTTTTCTGTTAAATGGATGTCAAGTGCAACACAATTAGCACATGCTTCAAGTGCATCGATCCACAGAAAACTGATTAAACTAAGTGAAAATACAGAAATAATCAAGTATGGATGTAAAATAAAATAATATATGATTTAAATAGAGTATAAAAGTGATTTTTAAAGCAAAGATGAAATTGGATTGATCAGAGCCAATTAGAAAACCCACCTCTCCCATGCACAGACAGCGCAGAAAGGGAAGAGGAGGCGCAAAGACAGGAAATTAAAACCAATTCTGCCGTCAGAAATTTAAAGGGGAAAGTGCACACACAGACATATCCAGGTATACATCTTGAACAATTTTTGTGTAATTCTATATATGAAATGAACATTAATTTCCATATCTGTTAGACTCACCCCCTTAGAATTTTACAAAACTCTGAGAAAAACATGAAAAACTGTACACTGGTCAAAGAATTACATGGTCCACACTCTAAACAATCAGTGAAGACAGTCAGCAATCAAAAGCTACCCAATGAAAGGATAATTTTTTTTTTTAATTGGCCAAATTTCATCACATTCTATAGACTTTATCAAGGTGCCCATTACACCTTGTACACTTAGACCACATACTCAATTAAGGCAAGTTTTACTTAGAAAAAGGAGAAACAAAAGCAAGTTGCAAAAACTGCATGCACTTAAAGACAAAGTTTAAATTCAAACATGAATTACTGTTGACCCAGAATCCAAACCTAACAGGGTCTCAAGTTGAACCATAGATTCAATAAGTATGCGAACAGGTCTGATAACTCTCCTGAACCTGGTAGAGTAATGATCAGCAGTATTTAAACCAGCTACAGGACCTTGCATAACAGGTACACTGTCATAGACAGGATTTTGGGTAGAAAGATCAGCATAGCACCAGCCACAGTATTATTATCAGCCACTGGCACAGCAAGATGTGAATTTGGCTCCTGTTGGCAGGGCAACTGAGATTGCACCCATGAAGCAGTGCGGTCATCATCGCATATAGCTACATTGGAGATGTTGGACATGGAGTCTGCTTGTGAGAGATCCTCAGTCTCATTCCGCTCATCATCTGCAGATTCAATCTCGGCAGCGTAGGAACAAGCGACACTGTGGGTCTGGACAGTTAGACCACCAGAGTGTGTTGGATCAGACTGCAAAGGGACACTGCAGGTAGGTGTTCCAGCATGCTCTTGACCAGAACTATCCGAGTCCATATCAGGCAAAGGGAGAAAGTTCACTTGCAAAAGAAGATGATTGCGATGTACTGGTTGCTCATTACCAGCTCTGTCACAGGTCTTATAGACATTTATGGAAGGCTTTGAGGCAATGACAGTGTATACAGATGGCTCCCATCTGTCAGCAAGTTTCCGTTTCCCTCTACAACCCTTGTTAGCCACGAGCACCTGGTCACCAATGGCTAGAGGAAGGCCTTATACTCTTTTGTTGTACTGGTTGGACTGGTGTTTTTTTCTAGAACAGAAAACAGTTTTTTCTTTTTTCTTTTTTCTTCTGCGCCACTGACATAGCAGACTGGAGATCACTGATGAGCGATTTAACGTACTGGTCGTAGTCACGAACTGACTTGTCCCGCAGAACACTCTGGAACATAAGGTCAACTGGCAACCATGGTACTCTGCCATACATTAGGTAAAAAGGGGCAAAACCTGTAGTTTCATGTGTTGTACAGTTGTACACAAACGTCATGGTCTGTACCAACTGCGGCCACTTTTGCTTAGATCTAGGTGGAAGAGACCTCAACATGTTACCTAATGTTCTGTTGAATCTTTCGGTACCACCGTTCCCCATTGGGTGTTAGGGAGTGGTTCTAGACTTGTCAATGCCAGCCAGTTCGAGAAGCTCAGCTATTAGTTCACTCTCAAAAGAAGCCCCCTGGTCAGAATGGATAAGTTTGGGGAAATCCATAGACACAGAAGAAGCCGTCCCACAGTTTCTTGGCCACTGTTTTTGCGGTTTGGTCTCGACACGGAAATGCATGTGCCATCTTCGTGAAGTGATCCGTGATTACTAAAACAACCACAGATTTGTTACGCCGATCCTCAGCAGACCAGAAGTCGATGCAAACGAGCTCCAATGGGGTTGTGGTTTTGATACTCTCCAAGGTGGCTCTTGCTGCAGGCTCTGGAGTTTTGCTGAAGACACACCTAGTATACTTCTTCACATAGTCACGCACATCATGCTCCATATCAAGCCAGAAAAACCTCTGACGGGCCTCTGCGTGGATGCCCTTGGTGACCAGCCAGGTCGTGAACACCAGAAAGTGCTTGACATTTCAAGGTTTCCGGCACAACAAACTGAAATCTCTTGTGCTAGATGAGCGGGTCTTTGATAGCTCTGTACAGGATTCCATTGAGCACTGAAAGTTTATCCCACTGCTTTAGAATCCGCAACACATGTCACGTTCACATCTCGATGGTCTGCACTTTCTGTCACCTTTTCCTATTTGGCGCCCAAACTCTGGAATAACCTACCTAACATTGTTCGGGAGGCAGACACACTCTTGCAGTTTAAATCTAGATTAAAGACCCATCTCTTTAACCTGGCATACACATAACATACTAATATGCTTTTATTATCCAAATCCGTTAAAGGATTTTTAGGCTGCATTAATTAGGTAAACCGGAACCGGAAACACTTCCCATAACACCCTATGTACTTGCTACATCATTAGAAGAATGGCATCTACGCTAATATTTGTCTGTTTCTCTCTTGTTCCGAGGTCAACGTGGCCACCAGATCCAGTCTGTGTCCAGATCAGAGGGTCACTGCAGTCACCCGCATCCAGTACGTATCCAGACCAGATGCTGGATCAGCACCTAGAAAGGACCTCTACATCCCTGAAAGACAGTGGAGACCAGGACAACTAGAGCCCCAGATACAGATCCCCTGTAAAGACCTTGTCTCAGAGGAGCACCAGGACAAGACCACAGGAAACAGATGATTCTTCTGCACAATCTGACTTTGCTGCAGCCTGGAATTGAACTACTGGTTTCGTCTGGTCAGAGGAGAACTGGCCCCCCAACTGAGCCTGGTTTCTCCCAAGGTTTTTTTTCTGCATTCTGTCACCGATGGAGTTTCGGTTCCTTGCCGCTGTCGCCTCTGGCTTGCTTAGTTGGGGACACTTCATCTACAGCGATATCGTTGACTTGATTGCAAATAAATGCACAGACACTATTTAACTGAACAGAGATGACATAACTGAATCCAATGATGAATTGCCTTTAACTATCATTTTTGCATTATTGACACTGTTTTCCTAATGAATGTTGTTCAGTTGCTTTGACGCAATGTATTTTGTTTAAAGCGCTATATAAATAAAGGTGACATTGACATTGACATTGACCATAATAACACTCTTGCAATGACAGGGTCTTTATGCTGATGTTCTCTTAAGTCAGTCAGGGAAAGGGAATGAAACACTTCATCACCGCTGATCAAAGAGTTAAGATGTTCTGTGAATGATGCTGCTCTACATTCAGTTCCTATTTCCCATTCATCACAGGAGGACAGAACTGAGGACACGTCATCAGCAGACAAAGATGTATCCAGCCGGACATCAAATGGATCTGACCTTATGTGATGAATAATGAGAGGATGCAAGATGTGAGTTAACAAGTTTAATAATAATAATGAAAGTCAGAGTAAAGACAGAGGCCGGGGACAAACAATCAGGTGGTGGTGGTGAAGCAGGGACGAGATGGCGATCAGGTGGTGGTGCGGTGAAGAGCGTGAAGAGAAACCCAGGAACCGTGGAACATCCAGACGACACGAGGAACTGACGAAATCCAAACGACACGAGAACTGACGAAATCCAACAGAGAACTGGGCTTGACGAGACACAAGAACAGGACACACACCAGGGAACAACCACAACGATCTGACAACGTGAGAGGGAATTGACTGATATATATATGGAGGTGAAATCAACGACAGCTGGTGACACTAATCAACACGAGTAACCACACCCACACAATTACACTCACACAGACACCTCAGTGTAAGACAGCCGATTCATGAACCATGACAGTACCCCTCCCCTTAGGAACGCCTCCTGGCATTCCCAGACAACCTTACCTGTCGATTGTAATCATCGATAAGGGAGTGATCCAGAATGTCCCTAGCAGGAACCCAACTTCTCTCCTCCAGACCGTAACCCTCCCAGTCCACCAAGTACTGAAATCCACGTCCCCTCCGTCTCGAGTCCGGAATGCGGTTTACCAAATACGTGGGTTCCCCATCTAGGAGTCGCGGCGAGGGGGGGAACCGGGGCATGCGGATTAATGGGAGAATAAAACACGGGCTTGATTTTAGACACATGGAAGGCGGGGTTAGTCCAAGTACGGCGGCACCTCTGGACAAATGCGTGAGCGGAGGGGATTGCGACTTCGGATTCCAGACTAGGAAAAATTGGTGGCTGGTAACCTAAACTATACTTAAATGGCGAGAGGCCCGTGGATGACACTGGCAACGAATTGTGGGCGTACTCCACCATAGAGAGCTGTTGGCTCGCTCAGACTGACCATTGCTCTGGGGATGATAGCCCGAGGACAGACTGACCATGGCCCCCAGTAATTTACAAAATTCTTGCCAAAATTTGGATACGAATTGGGAACCCCTGTCAGAGACCACGTCCATCGGGAGGCCATGTAACCGAAAGACGTGATCTATGACTGTGACCGCTGTCTCCTTGGCTGAAGGTAATTTGGGCAAGGGGATGAAATGTGCCGCCTTCGAGAACCGGTCACGTTTTCACGATATGGGACCAGGGTCTCTGAGGGACAGGCAGCAGTCGAAGTAACCCGTGTAGGGGTCAGTTAGATTTCTTACCATTGGCACAGACTGAACAAGCCAAAACAAAATCGTGAATGTTGCGAGCCATAAGTGGCCACCAGCAGGCGATAGTTGATGAGAAAAGAACGCGCAGGGATGCATCTTATCGTCTGAGGAACCGTGTTTTGAAAGCACTGCTCCTACTCCCACCTCTGACGCGTCGACCTCCACCACGAACTGACGTGTGGGGTCAGGGGTGACAAGAATGGGAGCCAAAACAAAGCGACTTTTGAGGTTGGTGAACACTGCCTCGGCAGTGTTCGACCACCTGAACGTCGTTCGGGGGGAGGTCAAGGCAGTCAGCGGTGCGACTAGTTGGCTGAAGTTGCGAATGAAACGCCGGTAAAAATTGGTGAACCCCAGAAACCGCTGTAGGGCCTTACGGGAATCTGGACTTGGCCAATCTACCACAGCCTTAACCTTGTCAGGGTCCATGCGCACTCCCTCAGAAGAGATGATGTACCCTAGGAAGGGAACAGACAAGCATTTCTCCGCCTTGACAAAAAGCCCATTCTCTAAGAGTCTCTGGAGCACTCGTCTGACGTGTTGAATGTGTACCTGGAGAGACGAAGAGAAAATCAATATATCATCCAGGTAAACATATATGAATTGATCTACCATGTCTCTCAACACGTCATTCACGAGTGCCTGGAAAACAGCTGGGCTGTTGGAAAGCCCGAAGAGCATAACTAAATATTCAAAGTGCCCCCTGGGGGTATTAAAAGTGGTTTTCCATTCATCTCCCTTCCTGGTGCGAACCAAATGATATGCATTACGTAAGTCCAGTTTCGTGAAAATGGATGCTCCCTGCAACCTCTCGAAAGCTGAAGACATCAACGGCAAAGGATAAGAATTCTTTACCGTGATGTTGTTCAGCTCTCGGTAGTCAATGGAAGGTCGCAGAGAACCATCCTTCTTTCCAACGAAAAAGAAACCCGCCCCCGCAGGAGAAGAGGAAGGCTGGATGAACCCAGAGGCCAGAGAATCAGAAATATATTTCTCCATGGCCTCCCTCTCAGGAACAGAAAGAGAGTAAAGTTTGCCCTTAGGCGGAGTCTTACCTGGCAGTAGATCTATCGCACAGTCATAGGAACGATGCAGAGGGAGAGAAGCAGCACGGGACTTACTGAACACTTCCTTCAGGTCGAGGTACTCCGCGAGCACGTTAGACAAATCCGCTGCCTTACTCTGAAACACATAACCAGACACAGAGGGACAGGCAGACACTAAACAAGATTCATGACAGTGGTTACTCCATGTGGAAATTGTGTTAGTGCACCAGTCGACCCGGGGGTTGTGTTTAGAGAGCCACGGGTGTCCCAAAACCACTGGTGCAAGTGGTGAGTTCAGGGAACGAGGGTTACCATATGTAACCGAGATGCTGTTAAATAGAGAGTTAAAAAAAAACTAGTGTAGGTTATTCTTAAACGTGGACCTCATTATATTGAAATCCAATATTAAACATTTCATAGACCTTCAGTTGTTATGCTTTAAAGACCCATGCCATTTGTAATATCACAGTATTTTCACCTCCTAAATTACTACCTTAATTCTATAATGGTAAAATTTACTCATGCCAATGGCTTTTTTATTTATTTGTATTTATTTATTTTTTTTAGAATAATTGTAGCCTATATTGTTGAAGCAAAACAAATACGATAACTTTTTAACTGCAGGCAGATATAGGCCTATATTATAAAAAATATATTATCATTACAAATATTTGGATCGTCCCTTATTCTTACCTTATTTTCTTGAAGAATAAACACTTATTTTCTTCAAGAATAAACATTATAAATAAAGAATAAAAGAAAGAATCTCAATAATCCCTTATTTTCCATTTCTGAAGTTAACTGGCAACTCTAATGATGATGTAATTATATTTTGACTTCCTGACAGTGGCACCTTCCTCAAAAAAAGAAAAGAAAAACAAATTCCCCATTGTAGGAGATATGCGTGCGATTAATAGATTTAAAAAAGAAAAAAGTGGGTGCTTGGTTTCAGAAAACGAATACAACTCGTAAAAAAATATATGATGAAAAAGTAATGCTAACATATTAATCCATAGAAATAATTTTAGCAATTAAAACCTTTTTATACTAGATTCAACTTGAATTTCAATACTATTAAACTGACTTTAAAATCTCATGTTTATAAGTTGAAACGGTAAAATGTCACAGTGCATGTTAAATAGTCTAAATAAACTTGTATCTTATATAGTATCCGAAGACCTAGATCTTGAATCTTTTTTTTCTTTTTTTAAATGAACAATTCCTGTATAAAATGTGACGGCAACCTTTATATCAAACACTCTTAAATCGTCCACAGCTGAGCAACGTGGGAGGCAGGTTCTGCGTCAGAGCGCTGAAAGTGAATTTCATATGCAATGAAAAACAAATAGGTAAAACATACACAAAAATTGTAAATAGTTAACAACATAGCCTAGATTAGGCCCATACTCTGTTCCTAAGTATATATTATTTTTTTAACCCACAGTAATACATTATAACTGATTAATCGCCTATTTTAGTTTGCTGCATGCTTTTTTTTTTGTGAGAGGAAAAAAAAGTGTTATTTTATTACATTCAGAAATTATAATAGCAGCCCTGATAATGTTATAGCTGCCAACAGGATATTTTTAGTTCCCCTTACTTTACAACAAATCCTTTCAATTTAACAAATTTATCAGAACAGAACAAGAATTAAAAATTTATAATTCTAATGGATAAATATAATTGCAGTATATTATGCTTAGTTATAAAATAATAATAATAATAATAATAATTTAAAGGAAACATAAGGTAAGGTTGGGCTCTCTCATTCTGGAGAAATCCTAACGTTTCCATATTTGTGATGTTGCCCATTTGAAAATAGGCATTGTAGTTCTTGAGTGTTTCAGTATTCGATGGAAAAAAAACATAATGAACAAATAAATGCAAAAGTGGACCGCTGCTCGCGCCGGATGTTACAGTGAATGGCTGCTGTTTCCACTGAATATGTGCGAGAGGCACCAATGCGATCAAACAGCTGAAACAGATAATACTAAATTTTTGGTCACACATAAGGCATAATTCGAAAATGCAAACTGGTTAGCAGAAATATCAAGAATAATAACAGAGTTAATAAGAATTATTTCTAAATGCTGGACCATTCTCTTTTTACTCTGAATATAGAACCTGAAGCCTTTTTTTTTTAAACAAGAATGAACCAAAATGATCCTAAGACTACCCCACGTTTTGAAATTAACTCTTATTACTTATTACTCTGAAATTAAATATTTTATTCACGGACTGTTAGTTGGAAAGAAGGAGGCAGGAAATGGCAAACATTTAAATAAAACTTTAATAATGAAATAAACACAATAGAGTGCAATAGCCCCTCACGAATGACTGCCGCAAACAAACAGAAACGAAACACAATTAAAATCCAGGCCAGGGGTTTCATGCGTATGCAATTTTTCATGCACATATCATGATTTATAAAAAATTTTATTTGTTCACGTTATAATAAATATTTTAGTGAGTACAATGACCGATGATGCACACTTACTATATTATGGCAGACACTGCTGAATTCAGTCGTCGAACGGTCCACTGTCCAGTTTGAATAGGTCTAATAATAATAGCTTACTGTACAACTGCAGCTGCACGGAGGTGATGTTGTCGTGTGAAGGCATCTCCACAACATAATGAAAAATACCACTCTATATGAAGGAAATAACTAGGAGAAAATGGTAAGATTTGCCCGTTTCATTTTTAAAATCTGTCTGTAATGAGCCAAACCACACAATTGTATTTACTCTGCAATATAGGCCTATCTGTTTTCACCAAAAATAACTAAAAGATGTTCATCAGCAAAACTGCATAAATTAAATTTTATTTGAATTGTTTAAAACTATTACACTGGCCAAATAGTATTTTAAAAGAATGAGATGATCTCCTATATATCTGATAACAACTTTAAACAATTTCCTAAGGTTGTAGGTTCGAGTCTCGGTCCAGCAATACCACGATTGAGGTGCACTTGAGCAAGGCACTGAACCCCCAACTGCTCCCCGGGTGCTGCAGCATAAATGATGCCCACTGCTCTGGGTGTGTTCACGGTGTGTGTGTGTTCACTGCTGTGAGTTCACTGCTCTGGGTGTGTGTTCACTGCTGTGTGTATGTTCACCGCTCCGGGTGTGTGTTCACGGTGTGCGTGTGTTCACTGCTATAAAGGACCTCTACATCCCAAAGACCAGGAGACCAGGACAACTAGAGCCCCAGATACAGATCCCCTGTAAAGACCTTGTCTCAGAGGAGCACCAGGACAAGACCACAGGAAACAGATGATTCTTCTGCACAATCTGACTTTGCTGCAGCCTGGAATTGAACTACTGGTTTCGTCTGGTCAGAGGAGAACTGCCCCCCAACTGAGCCTGGTTTCTCCCAAGGTTTTGTTCTCCATTCTGTCACCGATGGAGTTTCGGGTCCTTGCCGCTGTCGCCTCTGGCTTGCTTAGTTGGGGACACTTCATCTACAGCGATATCGTTGACTTGATTGCAAATAAATGCACAGACACTATTTAACTGAACAGAGATGACATCACTGAATTCAATGATGAACTTACCTTTAACTATCATTTTGCATTATTGACACTGTTTTCCTAATGAATGTTGTTCAGTTGCTTTGACGCAATGTATTTTGTTTAAAGCGCTATATAAATAAAGGTGACTTGACTTGACTTGACTGCTGTATGTGTTCACTGCTCCGGGTGTGTGTTCACAGTGTGTGTGTGTTCACTGCTCCGGGTGTGTGTTCACGGTGTGTGTGTTCACTGCTCTGTGTGTGTGCACTTTGGATGGGTTAAATGCAGAGCACAAATTCTGAGTATGGGTCACCATACTTGGCTGTATGTCACGTCACAAGCAGTGCTTTAAGTGGGCCGGTACGCACCGGTACTCAGTACCGCCACTTCCAAATATAGGTCTTGAGCGTACCGCCACCTTTCCGTGCGCCCAGAACATGCTTTTAGCGTACCGGTACGCTCATTTGGACACCTGTTTTAATAGAGGTTTTAATCTTTTGCCTGCGCTGCCGCTTTTCAGAGCGCCCTTCACAATGCACGCTTCCTAATTCGTCCCACCGAGAGCAGAGACTACATTACCCATACACCCTTGAGTTTTACAAGTGAAAAGCGCATGCGTCGCTTTTGCCGCTGTCAGTAACAACTCAACGTGGTCGGAGAGGGTATGTGAAACGCGCACACTCGGCTCGCTAAAAATACAGTGAACAACACTTAATACGCTCTCCTGGCTTCAGACTCTGAGTACTAAAAGAACACGGTCAGAATCAGCTGACTCGCTGGCTGACACCCCACCAAGCCTGCGTGATATCGCTGCAGGTCAGACACAAGCTAATGAAGTAATGCAGTAGCTCTTTCTAAGGATATTTTTTCAAAATCCTTTTGCACATTTTATTTATGTTCAGTAGCACTTTTTAGCTCAAGCAAATCCACAAACTAATAAAAGGATTTATTATTTTTATAAGGTCGTCTGTTGACTGCTGTATATAAATATATATATATATGCTTTAATAGAGTACCGGCACCTCTTTTGGGCCACTTAAAGCACTGGTCACAAGATTACTGTTATAAACATGAGCCACATCCAAAAGGTAAAGGGGGAGGTGTTTCTGCAATATATAGTCATATTTTAAGTGTTTTAAGTTTTTTGAAGTAATGGTGCCTTATAAACACATCTTCTTCCCTTTTGACATTTTTACTGGCTACTGTAAACAGGCAACAAGGGCACCATACAGAATTTGTCAAAGAATTTGCTGATTTTCTGAGATACCTGCTACTGATTAACTGTTAGTTTGAGTGGGTTGTTCAATAATAGATTGTTCATAGGACATTCTTCAGGCTGATTTGGAAAAGAGGGAAATGTTGCTTTAGTAAAGTTGCGAATTTGCAAGTATTTAAAAAAGTCCTTGTTATCAATATTAAATTTATGTATAAATTGTTCAAATGTTGGAAATATTTTGTCAATGAAGAGGTCTATAATTGTATGCACTCCTTTAAAGGAACACTCCGACTTTTTGGGACTTTAGCTTATTCACAGTATCCCCCAGAGTTAGAGAAGTCCATACATACCTTTTTTATTTCTGTGCGTTCTGTAAGTGTTATTTGACGCACCCACCGCTAGCCTAGCTTAGCACAAAGACTGGATGTAAATGGATACTGGTAGCATAGTAATCCCAATAAGTGACAAAATAATGCAAACATTTTCCTATTTACATGTTGTGATCTGTATAGTCACAGCGTGTACAAATAACAAGGCTATATGAGACAGAGACCATTTTTAATCGTATAAATACTGGGAACTATATTCTCACTAGGCGTATGAGCACAGCTAACGTTACTTGGGCGGAGTGGCTACTTGGGCGGAGTGATTAGCGCAGCACCCAAAACGTGCCGTGGTGAGGAGAAGAGAGTTCGCTCAGAGTTGGAGTAATAGTCAGCAATTACTAGATAGTAGATTTATAGTGTACAATCATGGGTGTTCGCTGTATTGTAAAGAACTGCGACAATAAACAGGGGAGACCAGGTATTACTATGATGTTTCATAGAATTCCAACCACAAACGCTGACCTGATGAATCGATGGCTAAGTTACTTGCTCTGGAAATAGATCCAAACACACCTGTAAACACCATCACAAAGTATTTCGTTTGCTCTGAACATTTTACTGTAGACGACTATTTTGAAAAAATGCAAGTTGCCACACGGACCATGAAACGTGTGCTAAAGGATACAGCCATCCCATCGATAATAAAGACAGGACAAATTGGATCACCTGTTGCTGCGGCAAGTGTTCCGTTATGTTTTGAGATGACTAACATTAGCCATACTGTAACAGTGCCATGCTAATGTAATATAACCTTAGTAGTGACACTATTACGTGAATAGGGGCTCCGTGTATCCCCTTTATTGTTATTATTGTGACACACTGTATGCAATGGCTATACTACAATTTCATTGAACTATGAATGATCAGTATAACAAAATCACTTACTTGGTGGACAGCTGACCATTAGGTTCACTCGGCATGGGGCGTTTCTTCCAGTTGATCTTGTCACAATGGGAAAAAAAAGACAACTGCCGGGTGTATTAGGGCAGAGAAATCTTCCGTGGTAGTGACGCAAATATTTTGATTGTCATCAAGCCTTGACATTGATGGCAATACCCGGTCCCATTCATTACAACAAAGGCACTCGGTTTCTGTCGGCATAGGTTGTCATGTTCCACATTTACACCACCAGTCCGTGTTCGTTCTGATTCTCCCTTCGTCTTACAGCTTCCAAAGTTTGTAACTCCTCGTCTGTGTATTCTGGCTCAAAACTATATGGTTCTCAATCTTGGTTTGATACACAGTAAAATTCCTCTGAGTCTGCCAATTCCTCAAAGTAAGCCATGATCACGAGTCACGTCTAGCTAGTTAGTCACGTTTGTTTTGTTTACGGACTTGTGTGCTGCGCTAATCACTCCGCCCAAGTAGCCACTCCGCCCAAGTAACGTTATCTGTGCTCCTACGCCTAGTGAGAATATAGTTCCCAGTATTTATACCATTAAAAATGCTCTCTGTCTCATATAGCCTTGTTATTTGTACACGCTGTGACTATACAGATCACAAAATGTAAATAGGAAAATGTTTGCATTATTTTGTCACTTATTGGGATTACTATGCTACCAGTATCCATTTACATCCAGTCTTTGTGCTAAGCTAGGCTAGCGGTGGGTGCGTCAAATAACACTTACAGAACGCACAGAAATAAAAAAGGTATGTATGGACTTATCTAACTCTGGGGGATACTGTGAATAAGCTAAAGTCCCAAAAAGTCGGAGTGTTCCTTTAAGGTCCCATTGTTGAAATGTTTGACCTGAAAAAAGCTTATGTGCTTGATTACCAATTATTGGTGTATGGACTGAACATTGATTCCACTGAAAATGTCTTCTAATCTGAGACCAAATTTTTAGTGAGTGAGACAACAGGATTTTGAGCCTTAAATTTAGAAAGATCAGAGGTATAATGTATCAATTATCTCAATGTATTAGGAGAAAAAGCTTGATTTTCCATCTGTTCCCAATCAGGTTTGAGAGATCCATTCCAAAATGACATACATCGAATGTTGCAGGACCAATAATAGAGCCGAAAATGGGGCAATCCCATTGTGGGATTGGGTCTTTGTAAAAAGGATTTTTTAATTCTTGGTGTCTTTTTATTACAAATAAAGGACGCAACTAAAGAATCTATTTTGGTAAAAAAATTCTTATTAATCAAAATTGGAACACACTGAAATAAAAATAAATATTTCGGTAAAACATTCATTCTGATCATATTAATTCAGCCAGCGATAGAGATCGGGAGATTAGACCACTTCTCGATCTGTTGCTCCGTTTGTTTATATAGGTTGACAAAGTTTTTGCTGAAGAGGCCAGATATTTCCTGAGTGATATTTATTCTGAGATATTTAAAACAGTCTGAAACAGCGAAGGGAAAAGGGTTGAGCGTAAGTACTTGATCTTTTGCCTTAGAGCTGATCGGAAATAATATGCTTTTTGACAGATTAATTTTATATCCTGATACTTTCCCGAAGTCAGATAGCATGGACATAATTTTTGGTAGAGATCGAGATGGATCTGAAACATATAAAAGCAGATCGTCTGCATATAAGGACACTCTATGCTCCTTATCTCCTCTTACGATCCCCTTATAATCCCCCGTTGAGTGCAGCAAAATAGCAAGAGGTTCTATAACCAGCGCAAACAACAAGGGAGACAAAGGGCAGCCTTGTCGTGTTGACCGGTGAATAGGAAAAGAACAAGAGTCCATATTATTTGTGTGAACACATGCTTTAGGCTGAGTGTAAAGCAGCTGAATTAAAGAAATGTAGTAGGGGCCAAATCCAAACCTTGACAGGGCCGAGAAGAGAAAATCCCACTCGACCCTGTCGAAGGCCTTCTCGGCATCCAGTGAGACCAATATTTCGGATACTTCTTTATTTGGATTTTGAGTGTAGATAATGTTGAACAATCGCCTGATGTTAAAAAACAACTGCCTGTCTTTAACAAATCCAGTTTGGTCTGATGACACAAGAGTTGGAAGAACATTTTCCAAATGCATGGCTAAGATCTTTGCCAAAATTTTGTTATCTACATTCAAAAGGCTTAAAAGGCTTATAGGTCTATATGAACCTGGTTCTAGAGGGTCCTTGCCAGATTTATGGATTAAAGAGATAACCGGTTGAGAATCTGTAATGTTCGGTTTGGCTCATTGGAAGTAGGTAATTTTTAGTGTTTTCGTATATTTCAAATGGTAAGACACGCCCACTGGCGTTGAACGGCGGATTGAGATTGAGTACACCTGTGTGGCGCAATCATGGAGGTGCATCAGGTTTTAGTGGCGTGATAAAAAGCCTGTTTAAGTAGGGCATAGTCATTCTTCTCTGTGCTTAGTGTAGTAACAGGCTGCTTATCTCTCTGGTGAGTTGTTTTCCGTATTGCCCTTTTCTCAGTCGCAGATTACAGTCTAAATATGTTTTTCATCAGGAGTGTGTGTGTGTGAAGTGGTGAGCGCAGGTAGCATCAAGTTCACTATAGCTTAAGAATTTCCTGAGGTAAGAAATGTTATGGTGGGTTTCCTCTTTTGGGAGGGGAGAAGTTAATGTACTATTCTTGTTTTTATTGCAGGTGCGGCCCAAGAGCGCTAGCTGCTGTTCCGTTTAGTTTTTTTTTATATATATGTCACTGTTTTATTGTACTGTTCGCACGACTGATGGCAGGGACGTGGCGGTGTTGAACCGCTGTATCCATTGAGCTCTTTAACGAGCCTTGCTCGTTATGGACTGAGTTTGATATAAAAGCCCATAGAACACGCCCGTCTAATATCTCAACAAACACGCTGGTAGCTGGGTCAGTTTAAAGTAGCTTGAACGATCTTAAAATAGTAATGATGTCATTTTGATTGTCTGTGTGATACAACTCCTTTTGTTTTTCTTTTTTTGTAATTACCAACTGATTTGCTAGTGTATATCCACATTGATTATTTGAACTGTGATATTGAAGCTTAACAGAAGCGGGAGGGTATTTGTTTTTTTTGGTATGGTTTCCTTTTTATTTTTTTGGTGATCACTTGTCTTAAACTTTGTTTATTGATTTGCTGTGTGGTTTGTTCCTTTCTGTTAAAGTGGGTTTATTATGGTCTCTTATTAACTTTGGGTATCTTATTGGTAATTTGTATGAGATCTATTTTTAGGATGTTTTAAATGAATGATTTTCTTTTTTTAAAAGAAAAAAAAAAGTGACGTGACATTCAGCCAAGCTCTGCATTTAACCCATCCGAAGTGCACACAAACAGAGCAGTGAACACACATACACACTGTGAACACACACCCGGAGCAGTGGGCAGCCATTTATGCTGCGGTGCCCGGGGAGCAGTTGGGGGTTCGATGCCTTGCTCAAGGGCACCTAAGTCGTGGTATTGAAGGTGGAGAGAGCACTGTACATGCACTCTCCCCACCCACAATTCCTGCCGGCCCGAGACTCGAACTCACAACCTTTCGATTGCAAGTCCGACTCTCTAACCATTAGGCCACGACGACTTCTATTTTTTTTCTATTTTTTTTTAAAGATTTTTTCCTTGTGTGGAATAAATTTTGTATACTTTTTTGGAAAGTCACGTCTCTGTCTTTGATGCAAATCGAATCAACAGGGTCCTTCTTTTTGTTGTAATTCTTTTTGGTTAAACTTTCTTGTTGGGGTATTTTTATTCATTTTTACTTTCCTAGTTGGAGTAGTAACCTAGGTGGCGTAGTCGGGGATTTTTTTATTTTTTTTATTTAGCCAAAGGTTACAATTTTGGCGTAGCCGGCAGGGTTTTACATTTTGTATGTGAAGCAGAGACGTGACTATTACTTTTGTTTGTGATACCAATTAGTTGTTTTTTTTCGGACAGCTAGCGCATTAGAATATTGTTTTGTACTTTCCTGTGTTTTGTCTGTCCTTTGGATTGTCACTATGGAGGATGAGGTGCAACAATTGCGAGACCTGGTAGCCCAACTTAAGGCTGATAATGAACACCTGCGGCAAGAACGTTTGGAGGTTCAGGCAAGTCCGAGTGCTACGTCCTCTGAGTCCAATCATAGGGGGCCGGGTTGGACATGGGCCTGAGATCTTCCTCCAATGGTAATTCAGTAGTGACGGAAAGGTTGATTTATGTTCCTAGGGAGAGGAAATGTCCTGTTTTTAGGGGCCGCACCGGAATTTCTTTGGGTGATTGGCTAGAGGAAGTAAAGGCCAGTATGCGTGTTCGCCACTTATCTATTTTTGATAAAGCGCACTTTCTGTATGACCATTTAGAGAGGAAAGCTAGGGAAGAAATAAAATTTAGGCCTAGCTAAGACCGGTAAAACCCAGATAAAGTTATTCAAATACTTACTAAGCTGTATGGCTGCCCGGATTCATATATTGTTTTGCAGGAGAATTTCTTTTCTCGATGACAACTAGAGGGGGAGACGCTCCAGGAATTTTCACATGCCCTTCTTGGCTTAATGTCAAAAGTAATTAAAAGTGCTCCAAATGGTATGCCCAATTCTGATGTTCTGTTGCATGACCAATTTGTAGAGTATGTGCTGGATTCTGCCCTTCGCAGGGAATTTAAACATTTTGTACGCCAACACTCTAGGGCTACTTTGCTTGATGTTAGAGGGGAAGCCATTAGATGGGAACGGGAGGGTATGTTGAGAGGTACTGGGGGTCGTAGTTTGTCAACTTCTTCTACGTATAGGCTGCAGTATGGGGTTTATGGGTCTGCGCCAGCTTCTACAAACTCTGAAATATCAGAGCTAAAAGAGATGCTAAAAAAGCAGCAAGAACAGCTTTATCAGTTAACCCGTAGTGTGACTTCGCTTCAAAAGGCCCCAATAAGTCTCCCTTTTACCGCAAGTGCCTTTAATAGGGGTTCAGTTATCTGTAGGAAGTGCCAACAACTTGGTCATTTTGCCCGTGAATGCAGTGCTCAAAGTTTGTCATCGAGAGTTAATCATTCTCCTTCACGTCACCCTCAGCCAGTGGTGACAAGGCCCCAGTCCTCTGTTACCTTTCAGGAAAACTAGTATCTTCTGTGCTCCCGAGCCACAGTGCAGAAGGCTATGTGTTTGGCTCAGATGCTGTTTTTCCTGATGTAGAGAATATGGCCCCTTTATTATCACCATGCCCCCACGTGACTGTTAGTGTGGGTGGGGTGTTAGTTCCATTTTTGTTAGACACCGGCTCAATGGTGTCGACGGTGACTGAAAGTTTTTATTTGCAGAATTTTGAGCCGTGGGGTTTGGAAAAACTTCACTCCTGTCAATGGTTGCAGATATCCCATATATAGGCTATTTAGAGCTGGATGTTGAAGTCTTTGGTAAAGTGATTCCTAAAGGTGGCGTGCTCATAGTTAAAGATTCTCCAGGTAATCCTACTCTGGTCTCCGGTGTTTTGGGCATGAATGTTATTCGAGAATGCTATCACGATTTGTTTGGACTGTATGGACCGACTCTCTTTGAGACCGCTTTAGTGCAGCAGGCCCCTAATTCTTGGCAACACGCCTTACAGAAGTGCCATCAAGCCCAAGTTAATGCCCCTTTAGATTCTTTGAGCCTTAGTAGTATTTGAGCCTTCGAGGGGTGGGCTAGCAACTGGTCTTTTGACCTCCCCTGCCATTGTCAAGGTAGTTCGTGTCCAGGTTTATGTTCCAGCCATTAATGTGGGAGTAGTGGATGTTAACCTTTATGCACGAACTGTTCTTGGTGCTATTAGTCCAGTAACTGTGGTGAGTTTACCCCCTGGTGTAGAGGATGTCCCCTTGAGTGTGCAGGCCACTGTTTCTTCCACTGTTTCTTCCCAGACAACTGTAGGTTCTCTACAAGACAAGATAGATTCTATTGATCTGTCTCTGATGACCCCTGAAGAACAGTGTCAAGTCAGGGCATTACTATTCAGCAGCCCTTATGCTTCTCCCATTGTCCTGGTGAAGAAAAAGGATGGTAGCCTGCGAATGTGTGTTGACTATCGTCGACTTAACAGTAAGACCAGAAAAGATTCATTTCCATTACCAAGAATTGAGGAATCCTTGGATGCTCTTGCAGGTGCCAGGTGGTACACTACAATGGATCTTGCTAGTGGCTACAATCAAGTTCCTGTGGCTGAAAAGGACAGGATGAAGACGGCCTTCTGCACACCTTTTGGGTTATATGAGTGGAATAGGATGGCCTTTGGCCTGTGCAATGCACCTAGTACATTTCAGAGACTGATGGAGCGTATGTTTGGCTCGCAACATTTTCAATCATTGTTGCTTTATCTGGAGGATCTTATTGTCTTTTCTTCCACAGTGTTTGAGCATGTGCAATGGCTGGAGGTGGTCCTGCAGCGTCTACAACAAGAAGGCTTGAAGGCTAAATTAGAGAAATGTTTGTTCTTTCAGGCTGAGGTGAACTACTTGGGGCATTTGATTACTGCCCAAGGGGTGGCTACCGATCCAAAGAAAATTTAGGCAGTTGCTAACTGGCAGCCTCCCCAGCAGGTTTCAGAACGTCGGTCATTTTTGGGCTTCGCAAGTTATTACAGGCGGTTCGTGGAGTCTTTTGCCAAAATTGCTGCCCCACTTCATCGTCTGGTAGCTGACCTGACTGGAGCTAAAAGGAAGGGCCCAGCCCGGTCTTGTAGGGAGGCTTGGACAGAGGAGTGTCAGCACAGTTTTGATAACCTGAAGCAATGGTTGGTGAGTGCTCCCTTGTTGGCTTATGCTGACTTTTCCTTGCCATTCATCTTAGAAGTGGATGCCAGT
This sequence comes from Carassius carassius, assembly GCF_963082965.1. Taxonomy (NCBI): domain Eukaryota; kingdom Metazoa; phylum Chordata; class Actinopteri; order Cypriniformes; family Cyprinidae; genus Carassius; species Carassius carassius. The sequence goes on along the minus strand of NC_081768.1, from coordinate 33,315,179 downwards.
TATAGCGGATTGGGAGCAGTCCTGTCACAGGAACAGGAGGGAAGAGTTCGACCAGTAGCTTATGCTAGTCATGGTTTAAGGCCTTCAGAGAGGAACATGTCTAATTATAGTTCCATGAAACTTGAATTTCTTGCCCTTAAATGGGCAATGGCCGAGAAATTTCGTGAGTATTTACTTGGTCACAAGTGTGTGGTATACACGGATAATAATCCTCTGAGTTACCTCAATACTGCTAAACTTGGTGCTTTAGAACAGAGATGGGCTGCCCAACTCGCCGCTTTTCACTTCGGCATTAAGTATTGTTCTGGACGGAGTAATCATAATGCTGATGCACTCTCGCGACAGCACCCTGCTGGACCTGTCCTGGAAGCTATGATTCCAGGAAGTTCCCTGCCAGTGCCCCTCCAACAAGTCGCTTCTACCAGACCCCCGAGAGATACAAGCATCCATTACGGCTTTCCCTGGGTATTCTTCTGCAGATTTATACAGGCTACATGAAAGCAGATGCAGTATTGGGAGTATTCCTGAAGTTATGGAGAAGCGGGAAATATCCTTCACGTGAAGAGCGGCAGGGGTTGTGTGCAGATGTGGGTAAACTCCGGAAACAATGGAAACGATTACAGGTGAAGGATGGCATAGTGTACCTTCAGTGTTACCATCCCCAGGGCGGTGAGGCCTTTCTTCAGCTGTTGCTCCCGACATCTTTAAAGACTATGGTGATGCAGCAGCTTCATGATGAGCATGGCCATCAGGGAGTGGAGTGTACAACAGAGCTGGTGAGACAAAGGTGTTTCTGGCCAGGTATGTGTGAGAATGTGAAGCGTTGGTGCCAGCAATGTGAGCGCTGTACTGTTGCTAAAGATGTCTTCCCTCGAGTGCAGACTTACATGGGTCATTTGTTGGCTTCAAGGCCTAATCAAATTCTGGCCATCGACTTCACTTTGATTGAGCCGTCACAGAATGGAATGGAGAATGTTCTTGTTCTAACTGATGTGTTTTCCAAATACACCCAGGCCATGCCTACTCGTGACCAGAGAGCATCTACGGTGGCAATGGTGTTAGTTAATGAGTGGTTCTACAAGTTTGGCGTGCCCAGTCGCATCCACTCGGACCAGGGGAGGAATTTCAAAAGCACCCTTATTCAGCAGTTGTGTGCATTGTATGGCATTGAACGGAGTCGGACCACCCCAGCCCATCCCACTGGAAATGGTAAATGCGAGAGATTTAATCGCACACTGCACAATCTGCTGCGTACTCTGCTTTCTTGTAAGAAGAAGAACTGGACAGCATATCTCCCTCAAGTCGCTTTCTCTTATAACACTACTCCGCACCAGTCTACAGGTGAATTCCCCTATTTCTTAATGTTTGGGCAAGACCCACAATTGTCTGTTGATTTTCTCTTGGGTAGAATTGAGACTCCTACTCAGGGCAGCGTCCATGACTGGATTTATGACCATCAAGCAAGACTTCAAGTGGCCTTTGATTGAGCTAGAGGTCGCATGAAGGCTGCAGCAGAACGTAGGAAAGAGCGTCATGATCTGAGAGTACAGGATGAGCCTTTAAGCCGAGGTCAGCTGGTGTATTTGCGGGACCTTTGTGTGCGAGGCCGGGCAAAGATCGAAGATCGCTGGAGTTCTGTTCTTTATAAAGTGCTGCGAGCCCTGACTCCTGGTGGGTCAGTGTACACCATTGCTCCTGTTGAAGATTTGGAGAAAGTTAGACATGTGCATCGTACTCTGTTAAGAGTCCAACCGACTGGTCAGAATTTGGCAGAATCTTTTAACCCTCTCTTTTCAGAGTCTGATCAAACATCAGTGGACTCTGGCGAGGATGATATGCTGGATGCATGGCTAGTGGTTCCGTCCGAGCAAGAAGCTCCTCCCCCGGTGACAGTATCAATTGCTGTCCATTCACCATCACGTGATGTCCCACTTTTGCCCCAAACCTCTGAGGCTGCCTCCACATCTAGTAGAGTTCCTGAGCCTCCTTTGAGGGATCACTAGGCAAATCATTGACCAGTGACCGTCGAGGGTACCACTATTACTGTTGGCGCACCATTACGTCGGACCACCCGAAAAACTGCAGGCTACCATTCCAATGCCCATCACTTGCCAGAGACAATGGGGGTTAGATGGGGTATTGTGAATTCACACATAATTGTTACTAACAGTGTTTCCACTCTTTTTAGGCCTTGGAGTTGATATCGTCGGGTCGACGGATTTAAAACTAGGGGGTAGAATGTAACCGGTTGAGAATCTGTAATGTTTGGCTTATTGGAAGTAGGTAATTTTTTGTGTTTTCGTATATTTCAAATGGTAAGACATGCCCACTGACGTTGAACCGCGGCTTGACATTGAGTACACCTGTGCGGCGCAATCATGGAGGTGCAACAGGTTTTAGTGAAATAAGTTTGAAATAGGTTGTTGTAATAATCTTTTGTTTTCTAGACTTATAGTAGGTATCTGAAGATTATTAAAAAATTGTTCTATTAAGTTTGAATCATTTTTTGATTCTGAAGAGTACAACTTAGAGTAGAAATTTTCGAATGTGTCATTTATTATTTTGGGATTGGTTGTCGTCTGACCAGAATCTGTTTGTATCTCTGTAATTAACCTTGATGCTGCTTGATCTTTAATTTGCTGGGCTAATGGTTTACCTGTTTTTTCCCCATATTCATAATTTCTGTGTCTTAATTGTGTCAAATTTAGTCGTTTCTGCTGTGTATAGTAAATTGAGTTCAGTCTGCAATGACTGATTTCTTTTATAAAGGTCTGGTGTGGGGGAGTTGGCATAAGAACTTAAGGAAATTGACAGAGTTTGAGTAATTTTCAGCTCCCTTTCTCTTCGCTGTTTATTTTTCAAGCTATTCAAGCAAATAATCTGGCCCCTCATGTATGCTTTAAATGTTTCCCACAAGGTCGATCTTTTGATCTCTGGATCATCATTTGTATGCAAGAATATATCAATTTGTTTTTGCAGTTCTTCTATTACTTTGTCATCTGATAAAAGAGCATTATTAAACCGCCATTTTTTGGTTGTCGGGCCATACTCCATCTCTGTGTGGAATGATACTGGACTATGATCAGATAACACAATTGCTTCGTAATCACAATGTTTGATGTGTGTTAAATATGCGTAATCAATTAAGAAGAAATCTATTCTAGAAAACGAATGGTGAACCGGAGAAAAATAAGAATATTTCCTTGTGTTGGGAGATAAAACTCTATATGGATAAAATAATTTATAAGTATTCATGAGTGTATGAATAGCTTTAGCAGACTTTGAAATGTTGGATGGTTTTTGTGATGACCTATCAATTATTGGGTCTAACACCAGATTAAAATCCCCTCCAATAATCAATTTATGAGAGTCCATATTAGGTAATGCTGTAAAGAAAGAGGTAATAAAAGCCTCATCATCGATATTGGGGGCATATACACTAGCTAGAGTAACTGGTTTATTGTACATTTTCCCTTTAACAATAAAATATCGTCCTCGAGGATCAGATATTATTTTTGATGCTAAGAAGGGTATTGTCTTTCTAATAATTATAGCTGCGCCTATGTTTTTTTACAGGGAAATTAGAGTGAAATATCTGTCCAATCCAATTAGTTCGTAACCGTTTATGATCCTGATCTTTCAAGTGTGTTTCTTGTAAAAACCCAATATCCATCTCTAATTTTTTAAGATGGGTCAGTACATTTCTACGTTTAATAGGTCCATTGAGTCCTTTACAATTCCAGGAAATAATTTTGACCACGTTTTTGTGACTAGATGGGTCTAAAATATTGTTTTTAGCCATAACTGTTTAGATGAGAAAAAATAAAAATAAAAAAATGACTCCGTTTTGTTTTTTTTGGACGGTCTCCAATAAAAATCAAAGTTAAATTCAATTGTAGTGCAGGTAAAAACACAGAACAAATTAAAGTCTCTAAATACAACAAACCCTGCTCCCACCCTGAACTCCCCTGAACTAGTTACTCTGTCAGAACTACAGAGGAAGCGGGTATTCCCAAAAGAAAGGTTATTTATACACTCGGAGAGGTGTGTGAACATTTGACTTGCCACTAAGCTCCTAAACAAAAGAGAAAGTTAAACTAATTTCGTTTTCCAGACCTTCTTAACCATATTTTGGCCAGTACTTATGTCTAATGTAACCCAGAGTTCCCAAAATGTAAAGCAAGTAAATGTAAAAATATTTTTTAAAAAGTTAAATAAATAAAAATAACAATAATAGTAACAGTTAAAAAAAAAATATATATATATAAATTTTATATATATATATATATATATATATATATATATATAGAGTCCGTTAGTCAGTTTGTGCAGGCCATAGAATTAACACACACAAGTGTACAGATTAGTGTTCTTACGTTTAATGCTCCTCCAGTGACGATGATTTGTTGCTGTCAATAAACCTCTCCACTGCTCGTGGGTCGGTGAAAGACATTTTGGATCCATCAGCTGTAATCTCCAGTTTGGCAGGGAAAAACATTCTGTACTGTATTCCAGCGGCACGTAGTTTGCCTTTCACCTGATTAAAGGCTGCTCGTTGTCGTCGTACCTCTGGGCTCATATTGGTGAATATATGAACCTGTGCTCCCTCGAAGGACAGCTTGCCTTTGGACCGGGACATGACATGATCTTTTCTTTATATGAGTAGTAGTGAAGGCGGGCAATCATGGGTCGGGGCCGTTCACCCATTCGTGGTTTTGGAGCAAGGCTTCTGTGGGCACGATCATTAAGGATGGGGCCATCAAAGTTTTCTTCACCAAGCACTTTAGACAGAAACTTGGCCACAAACGCAGTTGGTGTGTTGTTTTCGGACCCCTCTGGGATGTTTAGTATCCTGATGTTTTTGCGGTGGCTCCTGTTTTCCAAATCGATGCATTTTTCCTGAAGTTTCTTATGATCAGCAGCAAGAGATTGGCAAGAATTCTCTAGAGCCATGAGCCTGTCAGAAGTGTCATTAAGGGATTGCTCCATGCCCTCTGTATGTTAGCTGCTTCTGCCTGCATTGAAAACAGTTTCTCAACTTTTTCCATTAACTCGTCATGGATAGTTTTCATGTCCGCTTTGGTTGTCTCCCGCAAGGTTGAGTTCTCTTTTAGGAATTTATTTGCCAAGGCCCTCTATTTCTGTTTTAAGAAATGATCGCATGGTGTCTCCGTACGAGTTGAACTCTGACCTCAGCTCGGCACGCAAACTACCTAGTGAGATTGGGCCTTCTTCTGTTAGCCCCGCGGCTCCACTAGATTTAGCGCCTTCACTCTTTTCTGCAATGGAGGTTGAGTCTCACACCGCCAGTCATCTGCGTGTATTGTCTGCCCTTCCTTTGAGACATTTTAATATCACGGACGTTGTGGGTCAGTTTGTTTGAAATCAGCTGGACTGGAAAATAAAATTTAATACCATTTACACGGAGCTGGTCCCTTGCTCTGCTCACGCCATGCGACCGGAAGCGGAAGTCCTGAATATTCATATTACTTTTAATGCGTTTCTATTACCTATTTTAGGCATTGATCAAAAACGTTTTGTCTTTGGTTTAATTTGAATTATAAACGTATCTTTTATTTAGAACCAAAATGTAATTATTTTTAAATCCTAATTCTGAGTCGGAATAAGTACTTGTTTCCTTGAATGATAAATTGTTCCAAAAAGACCAGTGACCTGTGATCTAGTGTTGAGAAAGCAGTTCAACAATAATCCAGCATGTACTCACAATGATCTGCACATTTGAGGCAGACTTCAAAAACTGCTCTGCCTTCAGCAGTATGTTCAGTAGCTGTTCAGCATTTGCATAATTGGTGTGTGTAAAGACTCGTTCAGTGTTTCTATACACACACACTCAGGTAGGATGAATTACATTGAATGGGAATATACTCTACAGTTCCTCAGACAAAACAAAAAGCAAAACACACATCTCACTTTTTGCCATCACTGCTCCAGATACAGCAGAAGACAAATTGCCAGTCTTGATCTATTTTTAAATGTATATTAACCTTAAGCAAGCTCAAGCAAACAGCTGTAAAGTGTGAGTGATTTTCCAGAGCTTATAAGCAGACATGGGGACTTGTGACTTGGTGACTTGGACTCGAGTCGCTATTTTTAAGACTTGTGACTTGACTTGACAAAAAATAAAATACTTGAGACTTGACTCGGACTTGGAAGTTAAAGACTCGGGACTTGACTTGACTTGAGACAGGATGACTTGAATGACTTGAGTGTTAATCACATTATGTTTTCAGTTTGAATATAAAATATATAAATTATTTAAAAAAAAATAAAATTGATTACTCAGCTGGAGCGCAGGCTGAGAATCGCGTTGTCATGTCATGACATCATCAGTCATGCCCTCTCTACGTTACGCAGACCACGCCCACTTAGATCAGATATCAACATCTCAGCTTGAGGGGTACTGAGGGTCATCGCTTTTGTCGTCAATAATTCGCGCCTAAAAACGCGTGGAAATCGCTAGTCGCGCCGCTTTCTCCTTGTTTCCAAAGCGCTCTGGCAGTTGCACCCCTGAGGCGTCGAGCGTGTCGCACCGCGTGTGCGTCGCGACCGCGTTGCTTCCATTATGAGCGCGCATACCGGTGGCGCATACATGGTGAGATAGGCCACATCGTGCTCGGCTTGCAGACAAGACTCTCGAATCTTATATTTTGCAAGTGCAATACCTTGTAATAGAGGTAATGACTTACGGATGTACTCTGAGAGAGAGATTGTGTGTGTGTGTGTGTGACTGAGAGAGAGAGAGAGAGAGAGAGAGAGAGAGAGAGAGAGAGAGAGAGAGAGAGAGAGAGAGAGAGGGAGGGGGGGGGGGTGTTCAGAGAGGAGTCTGTTGGACGTTTAGCTGTTATTTGTTTTATGGACTCAATGTTGAAAATGTAAAACATTTCTGTTGGCAGAAGTGAAAAATAAATAATTTTACGAAGTTACAATTTTGTTTGATTCCATGGTGTATTTTACTGAACATGAGTATTTACAATGCAAATCCAAATTATTTTAATTTACTGTTACTTATATCTTGTCTTTAACTTTATTAAGATCAGATTCTGCAGGTAAAATTACAATAATGTGACTTGACTTGGACTTGACTTGACATAACTTGTGACTTGACTTGACTTGACTTGCCCAAGAAAAAAATACTTGGGACTTACTTGAGACTTGAAGGTTAAGACTTGAGACTTACTTGAGACTTGCACATGTGTGACTTGGTCCCATCTCTGCTTATAAGGTCTGCTGGCTTCTTGGGTTTCTTGAGTAAGCCCTCTGTTATTCCATGAACATTCTCACTTCTGTGGAAAACAGAAGGAATGTTGCTCCCTTTTACTGCTACTATTAAATGCATCTCAATTCAACCCCTTGCTATAGGACAAAGCTGTGACAACATTTTACCTCGTATCTCATTAATCATTGGTGTCTCTTTTACTCCGAGACCTGCACCACTCTTCTGCCATTTAAAAGTGCATGTTCATTTTCAGTATGTAAGGAATGTGCATGTTGATTTACTGTAGAATAAAAGAGAATGAAACAGACACTACACTGTTTGTTTACTTCACTTATTTGCATTCTATATGCCATGTGCCTTGTGCTGCTTTATTTAACTGTATTTTATTTTTATTAAAATAAATTTACATGCCCTTATTTGTATAGTTGTATTTTATATTTAATCTCTATCTAACTATATTTTTATGCTCTACTGTTGTGGTTATCTGTATGCAACAAGGGTCTGAGAGTAACCCATGGACATGGCAGTGGAAAAAGATTTGGACATAAGGAAAATTTATTTTCCAGAACTTTTGCATTCCCTAAAAAAAAACTAAGTTCAGACAAACAGTCTTGTTAGCTTTACAGCTAGAAGTGTCTCAGACAGCTCTGTACATTCACAAAGGAGCAGTTCATAGATTTATTTTGAACTTCAGCTAAAGTATAAAATTTAGGAAAAATTTAGTATAAAATTTATAGAAATTTAGTCAGTTATTTAGTTCAAGGCACAGATTTGCGTGTTCCATTTATTTCCTGGTCACATCTGCTTTCCTATGCCGTAGTATATTTTATGAATAAACTGTATACCAGATTTGCTGTCTGAGCTGTTTGAACAACTGCAAGGTGTAAAGTAAACAGCAAGTGTTTGCCTTAAAAGGTTTTGCCAAAAAACACATAAGTTTTGCAAGAGGATGCAAATAACTTTGAATGTTTTTGTGCCTTTTGGGGGTCTGTAGTGTCATATCAGACCTGTTAGTTCATATTTGGTTTGAGTTGCCAGTTAGGTCAATAAACTCATGAGGTGAAAACAGTGTCAGCCGTGCATAGAGTACAGGCTTATTTGATATGACTTATTAATAAAAATGCTTGAGCTGTAAAAGTGCTGCAACTGTACACCAGAACATGCAGAGCACAGCTAAACCAGAGCCAAGCAACAGGCTTAGCTATTAAATACCCTGTCTGTACAAACTATATAAGGAATGCTGGATCACACAAATCTATGTGATGCTTTTTTTTACTACACTTCACCACATTCCAATAGTGATAGAGAGTTTACTCTTGATATTTATGAGGATGTTAAGCACTCAACTGTAAAAGTATACAGTCATGGCCATAAATTTTGGTCAGTTACATTAATTTTGTGTTTTAGCAAAGTTTGCTGATGAAGCTGTTGTGGTGTTCGTTCAAATTGTTTCTAGATTTTTGTGTAGAGTGATCAGATGTATTTTAAATAATTGCTAAAAGCTTCATTAGCCAAAAATACAAATATATATATATATATATATATATATATAGTGTTCCTGTAGCTCAATTGGTAGAGCACAAGGTTGGGGGTTTGAATCCCCAGGAACACATGATAGGTAAAAATTGATAGCCTGAATGCACTGTTAGTCGCTTTGGATAAAAGCGTCTGCTAAATGCATAAATTTCATTGTAAATTTAATATTATAATAATTTCACAGTTTTTTGATCCTGAAACAAAAAGACCAGCGAACATTTATTGTTATGCAAGTTCGGGAGCGAGTTAAGCTTCCTGAAAGCCTGATGAATGAAGCTTCTGTGACACAGCTGTGATTTCTTGGCCAGTGCTGCTGTGTTTTCAGTCCAGGAGAGGTCCTTTGTGATGTGCACACCCAGGAACTTGGTGCTGCTCACTCTCTCCACAGTCGCACCGTTGATGGTCAGAGAAGCATGCTGAGTGTGCGCTCTCCTGAAATCAACAACAATCTCCTTCGTCTTCTCCACGTTCAGAGAGAGATTGTTGTCACTGCACCACTCGGCCAGGCGGCTCACCTCGCTCCTGTAGTTTGTCTCATCTTTGTTGCTGTTGAGACCCACCACAGTCGTGTCATCCGCAAACTTAATGAAGAGGTTGGAGTTGTGTGATGGTGCACAGTTGTGGGACAGCAGAGTGAAGAGGAGGGGGCTCAACACACATCCTTGGGGGGCCCCAGTGTTCAGTGTGATGGTGCTGGATGTGTTCCTGCTGACCTGTACTGCCTGAAGTCTTCCATTCAGAAAGTTTAACAAACAGTTGCACAGCAAAGTGTTGAGCCCCAGCTGGACCAGTTTTTGGATGAGCTGTTGAGGTATGATTGTGTTGAATGCTGAACTGAAGTCTATGAACAGCATTCTGTGTTCTTTTTGTCTAGATGTGTGAGTGATGAGTGTAGGGCAGTTTCGATGGCATCATCGGCCGAGCGGTTGGACTTATATGCCGAGCATGGCAGCCGTGTTGCGAGCTCAGAGTAAACTTTGCAGTTTTTCATTTGTTTTACTTGTTGTTCTACGTGTTGGATGTTTGTATAACTGTCTACAGTAGACACACGCTTCTAAGCATAGGTTCCTACGTCACAAAACGCAAACCGGACTTTCTTGAATGCTGGCGCCTTGTATACAGACACCGCATCAGCGCCCTTTGTCTGGGCTGCACAGCACAACTGAGGAAACACTGCCGGAAAAGAGGGAAGAGAGCCGGCGTCCTTATCAGACTCAGATGTCGTCCCCTCCGACCTCCTCTTCCAACCATTTTGCTGGCTAACGTTCAGTTACTGGACAACACTGTATCTCACGTATCTCATACCAACGAGATACAAGGGACTGCTGCATTATTTGCCTCACAGAAACCTGGATGTCTGCAGAGGTTCCAGACTCAGCCATCAAGCTTACGGGGTTCTCCGTGCACCGCTCCGACAGAACGAAAGAGCTCACAGGGAAAAGCAGAGGTGGGGGCGTTTGTTTCTTTAACAACAACTCGTGGTGTGATGAAAGGAACCTACACTCTATTAAATAATTCTGCTCCCCTGATCTGGAATTTCAAATGCTTCTGTGTCGACCGTTTTGGCTACCGAGGGAATTCACAGCGGTCATTATCACAGCTGTTTACATTCCTCCTTAAGCCAACACAGAGCAGGCACTCAAGGAACTGTATGGGAATATAAGTGAGCAAGAAACCTCGCACCCAGATGCACCGTTTATTGTTACGGGGGACTTTATTAAAGCCAGCTTTAGAACAATATTTTCAACACACCACCATCAACACGCGTGGTGATCGTACACTGGACCACTGCTACCCTCCTTTCCAGGACACCTACAAATCTCTCCCCCACCCACACAGAGAGTGCTCCCACGGCTGCTGCAGAAGATGTGAGTGCACTCTCCATCTCTGTCGCGGATGTAACCCGATCCTTCCGACGGGTGAATATCCGTAAGGCAACAACACTTCAGCCTCGCCATCTAATGGACCGGTATGTCTGTGACCACTGAGATGGCCTTATGGCCTCCCCCTGATCCTCACTCTCTTGGTTTGTGTGTTTGTTGCTGTCTTGTCTAGGAGTTTTGTTGGGTATGTGGTATTTATGTTCTGCAGAGCAGGAACCTGCTGAAAATCAGTTTTATACTGAGTCAGGCCCGATTGTCTTTAATCTTTTCCTGTATAAAAATAAAAAATCAAATCAAAAAATCAAATCAAATCCCCGCTGACCCTCAACACTGGTGCTCCTTAGGGCTGTGTCCTCAGCCAGCTCCTGTACTCCCTGTAAACACATGACTATACAGCCAAACACAGCTCCAACATCATCGTCAAATTTGGTGATGACACAACGTTGATAGGGCTGATCACCGACAACGATGAGACGGCCTACAGAGAGGAGGTGAGCACCCTGACTAAATGGTGTCAGGAGAACCACCTCTCACTCAACATCGACAAGACCAAGGAGCTGGTGGTGGATTTCAGTAGACAGAGCAGATAACACAGACTCATCACCATCGACAAGACACCTTTGGAGTGGGTAAGCAGCTTCAAGTTCCTCAGTGTTAAGGGAGGATCTCACCTGGTCTACACACACTGATGGAGTGCTGAAGAAGGCACACCAGCGCCTCTTCTTCCTGAGACGGCTGAGGAAGTTTGGAATAATGGGGGGACTGGAGTGATGGTGGTAGCTTTGAAGCATGTGGAGACAACAGCCTGACTAAGTGAGATATTGAAAATGACTGGGAAGACATCGGTGAGTTCCACTGCACAGTCTGTCAGTACACGCCCACGAATGTTGTCAGGACCAGGAGCTTTGCGTGCATTGATCCTGCAGAAGGATCTCCTCACGCAGTCTCGGGTCTTATGCTGCACAATAGATTGGCCCTGGCTGTTCTCAGGCCCACCTCATCTCCAGCTCTGAAGGCAGCATTCCGTGTCTTCAGGAGTCTGTAGACCTCCCCTGTCATCCACGATTGGCCTGGACAGTGATGGTCTTAGTGACTGTTAAATCATCAATACACTTGATGATGTAGGCAGTGACAGTCTCTGGGTACTCTTGGAGGTCAGTGGTGTTATTCTATGTGGCAGCCTGCTTAACCATCTGGAGTCTAAGGGTATTTTTGGGGCCGGGAGAAGTTTTGTCATGAACTGACATTTGTGCTTTTTTCAGTTTCTTATACCCATCTAAATGGCTAAAGTCTAATCTGACTGTAATCAGCACAAACTTGGCTATAATAATATGTGAGCAGCATGTATGTACATGATTGTGCTTTTGAGAAAAAAAAATGTTATGCGTGGCTAGTGAAAAACTAAAAATGTTAAATCACTTGAATAAGACAATAAAACACATACAGAACATTGGTTCCCGTGACTTTTGAGAACTGGAGCTTGTAGCCTAGAATTTTTCTTTCTAAATTATGTGAAAGTCATCTTGTTTACTCACTCAAAGAAAACAATATATTGATTTACATTTTCTAAGACACTTTTTGTTGGTAAAAGTCATATGCGAGTAGGCGTCAACTATCATGAATATCATTGTGATTTACACCTGAGAAGACAAAGGCCTGCATAATGAGCCTTTCAGTCATCTGTGCCACTGAGAGGGAAGAGTTACAAGAAAGAATGTGAGGACAAAATAAATCTATATAATTTTCTGTTTGTAGTTTATTTAGAATATATTTAATTATCCCACAACATAATTTAATATCCACTTGGGTGAGCAGTTAAACAGTTTATTAGGAACAATCAAAGCTGACTTTCAAACTGAATTTTTTGCATAATTTCTCCAGTCACACAATCCTTCAGAAATCCTTTTAACAATCTTATTTTCGACAAAAAAACATTTATTGTTAATATTATCATTATTACTGTATTTTCCGGACTATAAGTCACACTTTTTTTCATAGTTTGGCTGGTCTTGCGACTTATAGTCAGGTGCGACTTATTTATCAAAATTAATTTGACATGAACCGAGAGAAATGAACCAAGAGAAAACATTACCTTCTCCAGCCACAAGAGGGCGCTCTATGCTGCTCAGTGCTCCTGTAGTCTATCACTGAGCAGCATATAGCGCCCTCTCATGGATGTAGATAGTAATGTTTTCTCTTGGCTCTTGCTTCTAAATGAATGCGACTTATAGTCCAGTGCGACTTATAGTCCAAAAAATACGGTATTATTATTATTATTAATGTTGAAAAGAGCTGAGAATATTTTTCAGGTTTTTTAGGGGGGATAAACTGAAAGAACAGCATTGTTTGTTATATTTGTTACAGTTATCTTTATTTGTTACATTTATATTATTTACATCAAGCTTTTGAATGGTATAGCATTGTATATTGTTATTGAAACTTCATAATGTTTCACTTGATCATACATTTAGTCAGCAATTATAGTTTGGAAAAAGTCTTTGGAAAAAGTCTAACTAGTAAAATGTTTACACGTTATGTGAAAACTAGTACAAGTATATAAATAAATAAAAAGAGACTTACTCGTGTTTATGATCTCTACTGAATAAAGCACTTCATCCTTTTTTTCTGAGGTAATCCAAATCTCAAATTCTGAACCACATCACATAGTTTTGGGGTAAATTATGTAATGGTAAATGGACTGCATATATATATTGCTTTCAACAGACCACATGGCCATCTAAAGCGCTTTACAATTTGCCTCACATTCACCCATTCACACACCGACTGCGGTGTCAGCCATTCAAGGAAGCAGCTGGGGTTAGGTGTCTTGCTCAAGGACACCTCGACACTTGGTCAGGTGGAGCCAGGGATTAAACCACCAACCTTCCGGTTTGTAGACAACCTACATGAACCACTGAGCCACTGCCGCCCTAACTTATTCCTCTCATCACGAAGCAAACAGTAAAATAAAAAAGAACTTGAAGAACAGTCTGGCTGCGTTGTCTTATGTTGTATGGGCGTATTCAAGCTGCGCGCTTCAATTTGAAACATTAGAATGAAGATCAGCGCAGACAAAGGCTGCAGACAGCACACCTTGTTTTTTATCTTTATTTTATAAGTATAAGTTCTGTTGTCATTATGTCTGTATGAAATTTTTTTTTGACCCTTTACAGATTCAATTGATGTATTGCCCTTATCTGTAAGATCAAAATTGAAAGTGTAATTTAAGTTCTTTCCGGGGTTATCAAGAGAAAATTACTCATAACGCGTATACGCGTTAATTGACTCCAGAGGGTTAAACATATTCCAGTCAGTGGTGTGAAAACAGTCCTGAAGAGCCTCTGCTGACCCTTCTAGCCACACTTGAATCTGTTTTTGAACTGGTTTGGTGACTTTGGTGAGTGGTCTGTATGCAGGCATTAGCATGACAGTGATGTGGTCTGAGGCACCGAGGTGGGGGAGGGGGAAGGCTTTGTAAGCTCCTCTGTGTGGTGTAAACAAAAAGTCTATCTGGTGTCTGCATAACTGTTGATTTGACTGTGCATTACTTCGTTAAAACTAAAAAGTAATTCAATCAAGAGCAGTGAGTGATTTTCTTTCTTTATTTTCTTGTATTAACCTTACAGCAGCTAGTAGCTAAATTAGGCGTGGTCACTTCAAGAGACAATGAATGCAATCAATATAATACAACATCCCATTTTTTCTCAACTGTACACTTTCACTTAAGACATAACCAACAGTTTTTTCGAACACATTTTCCAAGACGGATATTTTGACATGTTGTATGAGCAAAAAGAGGCAAATTTGGTGTTCAAGTGTTTTGAGTCGACTTTCTCGGCGTGAGCCCTGAAGACCAGAACACTGCAGGTGCTGAATTGGGCTCTTTCACACCTTTTCTTTTGGTTTAAACTGTGATCTGTATTTGTTTGTTCAGGTGAAGGAGGAACTTCGAGAAGAGCTAGGCAAAGGAGAGCTTTTCCGCATATTGTGCATGGGTGCTTTAAACTCTTTTGAATGTTTAAATTGGCAAGGTTATAAACACGTGAAAATTATAAACTTTCATGACGGCGACAGCAGTGGCCTGTCAACTGTCCTGAGCATCTTTTTTTATTGGCTGGCCTCAGCCAGATGGTTGAGATCGCCGGGGGCCCCTATAATCTACACCACCTATCATCCCACTAGCGACGCCCCTGGCTCTTGTTGGAGCTCGGAGGAATGTATACAGCAACGAGCAGTATGGCTGTATAATCCTTCGGTAGATAGAACGGCCAGCACTTAATAATCATAAACTCCACCGGGGCTGGGCAGTGTTTTTCAGCTGATCGAGCTGAATAGCGCTGTCTGGAACGCTGTTGCTAAGCCATGTTTCTGTGAACACAAAAACACTACTGTCTCTAACAGTCCTCCGAGTTGAGCATAGTAATCAGATGTAGTCCAGTTTATTGTCCAAGACAATAATTTTTTAAGCTTTTGAGGTTCAAGAACCGCTTGCAATGCAGTCAAACAGGCTTATTCACCTCAGCTCACTTCTTTCGAGCCTCAGCAGCCCCCCTTCCAGTCACCAGCTGTGACATCATCGCTGCTGCCCTGTCCTACTGAGATGCCTGATCCTGATGTCTCTGCAGGTTCCCTGCCATCACCTAAACCGCCACAGTTAGGGTTAGACCTGTTACTTACTCTGCGGGTGTGCCCTTGCCTGCTGCATTCCACCCAGGACAACAAGCATTCTCATTGCCAGTCCCTGACATCGTACACTCTGTATCATTTACATAGAATGTGGCACCTCAGCCTCCAGCAGTGTACACTATCCCGACATCTGCTGTTTACCAGTGTGTGACCCACCAATCTGTTACGTCCACATTTCCTACCCTTGGCTACGGGCTAAAACAGACTGCAAAAATACCAGTGTAAACACTCCCAGTGCCATCGCAGCTCCCTGTCTCCAGCCACCAAGCACTGGCGACAACACTTCATGCTCCTGGTTCCATTCAAGCAACTTCATCTGTGCCTTTCCCCTCAGCTTTTTACTTACCTCATCCGAGTCCAGAGTCCTGTTTGCCTCAGCCTTTGGCATTCCACGACCCACGTTAACAGTTTTCGAAAGTGGTGCTGAGAGTGACTTTGCATTGTTTAAGTTATCATTGGACAACTTGTTGGGTAATCAAAATCATATTAGTGAACAGTATAAATATCATGTTCTACTAAGCCATTTGAAACTTTCCGGTACTCATCAGCTAGCTAAATCCATCATTTATCACCCCCAGCCTTACACTGCTGCTCTGCAGGCACTTCAAGACAAGTATGGACAGCCAAGACAGCTCGTTCAGTCCGAGGTGGGTACCATCCTAAGCATCCCGCCTCTTAAGTTGGGTGATGTTAACGTCTTTGATTAATTTGCATTCTTTCAGTTCAATCCTTAGTGGGAATGCTAAGAACTCTTGAGGGCCAGAATGGTTACAAGCTTTTGTGTGGCTCGCATGTGGACCATCTCTTGAGTAAATTGCCACCACCCTATCACGACAGTTTTGTGGAATACTGCTTAAGTCGGGGTATTCTCCAAAAGGGCACCGACAAGACCTATACACTTCCTGATTTTGCAGACTGGCTCCAGATAAAGTCCCAAGCAAAACGGATGTTCCAGGATGAAACTCCAAAGGCCCCTGGCAGAGCTAGAGGAGTACCTCATCCCAGAGAGCAGCCAAGGCCAGTTCTCCTGACACAGGAGAATACAGCCAAGACTCCTGAGCAGACAGCCCCTAAGCCCCAAAGTTTAATTGAGGACAGTAAGAAAGTTAGGGCTCTAGATACGGCTTTGGATGCGTCTAGCTCAGGGATTCCTGTACATTGTTCAGTTCCGGCAACAGAGCCCCTGCAGCAGGGCAACTGGGTGACAGTGAGGCAGCGTAGTCGTGGGTCAAAACACCGCTCTTCTGTTCCAATCAAAACATTAAACAGTTTCTGATGAAATTGCTCTAGTTATTGGTGATTCTATTGTACGGAAACTTGAATATAGAGACACCAGCCACCATAGTCAAATGTTTACCGGGAGCCAGAGCGCCTGACATCTTGGCAAATTTAAAAGTGCTGGCTAATGCTAAATGTAAATACAGTAAGATTGTTATTAATGCCGGCGCTAATGATGTTTGACTTTGCCAGTCGGAGATCACTAAAAATTAAATTAAAGAGGTGTGTGAACTTGCAAGCACGATGTCAGACACTGTAATATGCTCTGGTCCCCTCCCTGCTTACCGTGGTGGTGAGATGCATAGCAGATTGTCATCCCTCAATGGCTCGATGTCTAAGTGGTGCCCACAGAATAACATAGGTTTCATAGACAATTGGACGAGCTTTTGGGGCAGACCTGACCTGTTGAAAAGAGATGGTCTTCATCCCTCCTGGGGTGGTGCCACTCTTCTCTTTAGAAATATGGCAAATAGTCTTAGTGTTTATACTTGACTAACTGTGGCCCAGGTCAGGAAGCAGACAGACTGGCTAAACCGACCGTCTGCTAGCTGCCTCACGTCACAGAGGTCAGGTAATTCTCAGCACATAGAGACTCTTTCACCTAGATATCACACTATAGAGACTGTGTCTGTTCCCCGAACTAGAAAATACAAAAAACGTCCAAACCAAGTTAAGATTAACAATTTAATTGAGGTTCAACAAATAAAAAACACATGCAATATGGATAAACAAATGATAAAGCTTGGGTTATTGAATATCAGATCCCTTTCTACGAAAACACTTTTTGTAAATAATATGATCACTGATCATAAATATAATTTATCAATATAGATGTGCTCTGTTTGACAGAAACCTGGCTAAAACCTGATGATTACATTATTTTACATTATTTGGTCAGCGATGAAGCCCGGTGACCTTTAACCAGACGTCGCTTCCTGTTTGTTGTTGGCGTCTGTACTGCGTTTGAGCTCCGTCACTATATTCTTTTTATCGACTATTTTTAACTTAAAAATCTATTTTATACACCATCGTTTCCGTTTATATAACGTGTGAATATATCCTCTATTGTATTCTACAACAAAAAAAATCAGAGCGCCTCGCTATCACTAATTTTATTTTGATCTCCCGGGTCCGTTATTAGCTTATAGCCCGTTAGCATCAGCAAGCGTGGTTGCTGCTAATTGTGCTTACATTGCTAATACTCCATTCACACACATTACCACTGCTGTGCTCACTGTAACTTGCTTTAATGGCGGATGAATGTCTACCTTTGATTGCAGGTGGGGACACGCTCGAGCTGCATTCAGTGCAGTTCGAGCTCGAGGCTGTGGGTAAGCAGATTCGCGACCTGGAGGTGAGGCAGGCCCAGCTGAGAGAGCGGAGAGCCGCGCTGGAATCATCCCGGGCTGGCGCTCACAAGTCCGGGGTAAGTATACAGCGTGCTGCTAACAGTCCCACCACGTCTACTCCGTGTTTTTCTCTGCACAGGCCCGGTGCACCCAGGACGCGAGTCGGGTCCCGGGCGACGACTTCTCCCCCTCCTGCCTTCGAGATCTCCATCCGGAACCGCTTCGCTCCCCTCCGCGAGACAGGACGCGACGCTGTGATCATCAGAGACTCCATCGTCCGACACATCCGTGCTACGTTAGCCGAAGGTAAAGTGCACACTCATTGTTTGCCTGGTGCTGGTGTTCTCGATGTTTCTGCGCAGATACCTGCGACCCTGAAGGCCGACAAGAGCCCCAGAGCGGTCGTGCTTCACGCCGGGGTTAACGACACCACGCTGCGGCAGACGGAGACGCTGAAGAGGGACTTCAGCAGCCTGATCGAGACGGTTCGCAGCATGACGTCCGGGGCGACGATCGTCGTGTCAGGACCACTGCCCACGTATCGACGAGGACACGAAAGGTTCAGTAGACTTTTTGCTTTAATGAATGGTTGTTGTCATGGTGTAAAGAACAGAAACTGCTATTTGTTAATAACTGGAATCTTTTCTGGGAGCGTCCTAGGCTGTTTCGCGCTGATGGATTACACCCCAGCAGAATCGGAGCGGAGCTGCTTTCTGACAACATCTCCAGGACACTTCGCTCCTTGTGACTAGTAAGACAATTCTCAGATAACTGTTATGATGAGTTTTGTTCCACCCGCTTAAATGATAAAAGTACTTGCACTTTAAAAGCTATTAAGACTGTGTCTGTTCCCTGAATAGTGAGGTCAAAATATAATGTAGGATCTAGAAAAAATCTTATCGTAATTAAACCAGAAAAATGTAAAGTAAATGAACAAAAACAATTTTTAAAGTTTGGGCTCATAAATATGAGATCACTCACACCAAAAGCAGTTATTGTAAATGAAATTATCACAGATAATAGTTTTGATGTACTCTGCTTGACTGAAACCTGGCTAAAACCAAATGATTATTTTGGTCTAAATGAGTCTACTCCACCAAACTACTGTTAAAAAGCATGAGCCACGTCAAACTGGTCGTGGAGGAAGTGTTGCAACAATATATAGTGATATTCTCAATGTTACCCAGAAAACAGGATACAGGTTTAACTCTTTTGAAATACTTCTGCTAAATGTTACACTGTCAGACATGCAAAAGAAATCTAATGTATCTCTTGCTCTGGCTACTGTGTATAGACCACCAGGGCCGTATACAGAATTCCTAAAAGAATTTGCAGATTTCCTCTCAGACCTTCTAGTTACAGTTGATAAGGCGCTAATCATGGGAGATTTTAATATTCACGTTGATAATACAAATGATACATTAGGACTTGCGTTTACTGACCTAATAAACTCCTTTGGAGTCAAGCTAAATGTCACCGGGCCCACTCATCGTTTTAATCATACACTAGATTTAATTATATCTCATGGAATCGATCTTACTGCTATAGATATTGTACCTCAAAGTGATGATATTACAGACCATTTCCTTGTATCGTGCATGCTGCGTATAACTGATATTAACTATATGTCTCAGCGTTACCGTCTGGGCAGAACTATTGTTCCAGCCACCAAAGAAAGATTCGCAAATAACCTGTGTAAAAAAGGCCCCCTCGTGGCCGCTAAGCATCAGACACTTTACTGTGACTCTCTCTCTCTCCTAAGGGAAGAATACTTGCTTCACCTGGACTCTTAACCAATCACAAGTTGACTCAGGATCGCTGCACGCTGGTAGCATTCTGTCCGAGACTTTAGCCAGTAGTGTACGCTAACCGCACGGACTTACAACACATTTTGATACAACTGCTTTATCCTGTGTGCGTCTTTACAAGTAAGAATCTGTATTTTGTTGTTCCTTTACTGTCATTGCTGAGGCTAGATTGGTAGTGTTTTGGCTGTTTAGTGTTGCTAATTTAAGCTCAGGTTTTTTCTGCCCGATTAGGCCTTGCATTGTGATGCTTCTTCCTATGTATAAATGTATAAGTCTCCACTCGGGCATTATTCTTTAGTTACACTTTGTAGAATACCAGTTAAGCACTTTCTGCGCATAGTTTGTAAGCTATTGCGGTGATATTCGCCTTTAATCCAGTTAATCGGTTATAGAGCATGCACTTTCCGCATGTACACTGGTCATCATGTGACACCTCTCAGAGCGGCCTGTTGTAGTTATTTATGTGACCAGCAGAGGGAGCCATTGTATAGCGAATGGTTTATGCTTCTCATTGTTGTAGTTGTAGCAGCTTAGAACCATTGCACAGCCTTTTTCATTCTTTTAATGCCCGTTTCGGCCATGTTAAAATAATATTATTGTATTTTATTTCTGCTGTATTGTAGAATAGGATACAGTTAATACAAATAATGGTTTGTTGCATGATAATCATTCATAATCATTTAACTAATTATGTTTGTTCTTACTTCTTTATTTGTTTCAGAACCACACATCAATGTACATATTCAATCATGCAGTTGTAAATTCAATAAATACTTCCAATGAAGAAATCTTGCGTGATTCTGACCGATCACCCGCTGTGAGCTCTACCTAACGATCCACAAACTATTATAATTCAAAGAAGCCAGTCCTCTTCTATACAAAGTGGTCCTTCGAGCCGGATCCAGAGCCTGCAGCGGAGCAAGATGTCTACCACCTCGGATAATGAGTATAGTGCACGATCTAGGAGGCAGCGGTCCCTCCCTAACTACTTGCAAGATTATGATTTGTCTGATCTCCCGACCAGATCTCAAACCATGAAGCCTTCTGAGTCACAGCCCGGGGAGCGGCTAGACGAAGAGGACCACAGCAGACCTGATTCACACTCTGCACCACCAGAAAGTCAGCTGCACCACAGCCCAGCGCGATGGTCAGTCACTGATAAATGGGAATCTTCTGCAGATGAGTGGAGAAGGGAGTGCCGCATACTAGAGCGTGAAAGTGAAGATCTCCTAGCATCAATTGAGGAATTAAAAATACAGAACGAGCAACTCAGAGCCAGGGCGGAGCCCAGCAATTCCCGTTCAGAGCCACGTACTGTAGCTGCCAGAGATAGACTTTACAGAGAAGGGCTGGATTATGGAAGTGCTTCAACCCAGTACAAATCAGTCTACTTCCGAGACAGAGAGACACCACCACAACGGTCCTCTGACAGACGTCATGACTACAGTAGAGAGACAAAGGACTACAAGGAAACAACCAGGTATGACTCTCCCTCACCTAAGTGCTCTCCTGAGCCAGTACTCACCAAGCACCAGGCTTTCGCGACGAAGCTTCGAGTCCAGAGAAGGGCGCTACAGTTCTCAACATAATTATGAGCAGTGCAGCCACCGCCGCTCACCCAAGCGCTACGCCAGCTACAGAGACTCTTGTTATACCTCCAGAGAATACAGAGAACCATCATGCCTAGGTGACTACTCTCCTGCACGCCGCTTCAGCTACTCTCCAGATCAGCGTGAGAGACGTAGTCCCCATTCACCTTGGCACGAGCCCAGACGCAGATGCTCAGTTACTCCCCCTGGTGGACAGGAAAGAACATACAGAGGGCCTACTCCTACAATCCCGAACTTCAACCGTCCTAACCCAAGAGACTTTGCGAGACTCCGTATTGCCTTAGACAATCTCCTTCCTAGAGATGCCACTGAACGTTTCAAGTTCCAAATATTAGTGGATCATCTGAAGCTGGAGGAAGCATTGCTGGTGGCAGATTCTTACAGTAATTCTGACTACCCCTTCACTGACACAATGGCAGCTTTAAACCAGCAGTATGGGCAGCCACACCAACTCGCCCTTCAGCGTATTGCCAAACTGATGGATGGCCCCAACATTTAGAGTGGAGACATCAAGTCATTCAGGTTGTTCGCCCTGAACATCAGATCCCTGGTGAGCATGTTGGAGCAGCTCGGTTTAAAGGGGCAAGTTGAGCTGGACTGTGGTTCTCATGTCACCCGTCTACTGGGCAAGCTACCCCACAACCTGAGGTCCAGTTTCAGGCGTTACATCCACCCCCTCCGCATTCCTATCCCCACTCTTCTGGACCTAGCAGATTGGTTGGAATACGAGCTCCAGATCCAGGAGGATATAGCACAATATCGCTTGAGAAAGGACACTGGAACTAGGCCCAAAGACTCCAAGAGTACTGTCAAGATTCTACTGGATTCAGGACAACAACCGATGTTGGCGATGCGGCAGAAAACACAGATCAGCTGAATGTGATCTGAAGATGTGCTGTAAAACATGCAACAACAGACACCTGCTTGCGCTGCACGATGTCAGCGAGAGAAGTTTAGTCAAGACTGACAAAGCTGAGAGAAGGTCTGACCAGGTGAAGTCCAGTTAGAGCAATCCTTTGTCCGTACCAAGTGCAGCCCAAGTGCTATACATTGGCAAGCCACCGCAGGGCCAGCGTGTGCTTCTCAAGGTCAGTAAAGTTATCCTCCGTCATGGTGACCAAACTCTAGAGACATACGCTGTGCTAGACGACGGCTCTGAACGCACCCTGCTCCTCCAACCAGCTGTCCAACAACTGGGACTTGAAGGCCAGCCTGAGGATTTGCCCCTGCGTACAGTTAGACAGGAGCTGCAGACGCTTCACGGGGCGGCTGTCTCATTTAGCATCTCTCCAGCCTGTTCTCCAGCTATGGTATACAACATCCAAGGAGCCTTTACTGCACCCAAGCTCGGGCTAGGCCAGCACACGTATCCCTTTAAAGCACTGCAGAGCAAATACAGACATTTGAAGAAGCTTTCTATCCCTTCATTCAAGGACATTGTCCCGCTACTGCTTATTGGCTCAGACCACCCTCACTTGGTGACTCCAGTTGAGCCAGTCATCTTTGGTCCCCCTGGTGCACCGGTTGCTGTCCGCACCCGTCTCGGATGGACGCTGCAAGGTCCGACCAACAATCTAAAGCAGTACCTTATCAAGCAATGCTGTTTTTTCACCACCTTCGGGGCACCTCCAGCTGACATCTACCAGCATGTCGAGAGGCTGTGGCAACTGGACATCCTCCCATGGCGCAGCGAAAAGGCCAGTACGAGGTCACGGCAGGACAAGGAGGCCCTTGAATGCTTGGATAAACAGACGGTGCAAGTACAGGTTAATGGTGTCCACCGCTATGCAACTCCTCTCCTCCGCGTGAAGAACTTTCCCCAGCTCTGCGCACCAAAGGAGGCAGTACTTCCTCAGCTCCGGAATACCGAAAGGCGGCTGGCGAAGAACCCTGAGATGGCCAAAGTTTACAATGCAGAGATCCAGAGACTTGAACAGGCTGGTTATGTGGCGAAACTACCCCCCGGCACAGAGAACACCTCAAGCAGCTGGTATATACCTCACCACCTTGTCGAGCACAATGGCAAGCACCGAGTGGTTTTTAATTGCTCTTTCCAGTATGGCACCACTGACTTGAACAAACTCCTGCTCCCTGGTCCAACCCTTGGTCCACCACTCCTTTCAGTTCTCCTACGATTCAGAGAACACTGTGTGGCCTTCAGCAGTGACATACGGGGAATGTTTCACCAAGTCAGGCTCCTACCAGAGGATGAGCCTCTTCTCCGCTTCCTCTGGAGGGAGCTCAAGCGTGATGAACAACCTACAGTCTATCAGTGGAAGGTGCTTCCCTTCGGCACTACCTGTAGCCCCTGCTGTGCTACGTATGCCCTACAGAAGCATGTCACAGACCATACTCAGCCAGCTGACGCAGTGAGAGACTCTGTGTTAAGACATTTCTATGTTGATAACTGGCTACAAAGTGTGCCTACAGTTGAAGATGCTAAGCCTATCATTGACAAGCTGCAGACCCTTCTTGCCGAAGGAGGCTTTGAGTTACGCCAGTGGGCCAGTACACATCTAGACACCATCCGTCACCTCCCTGCTGAGGCAAGATCAGCTAGTGCTGAAAAGTGGATTGCCCAAGGTCACCCAGATCAAGAAGAATCAGCCCTGGGCCTGCAGTGGGACTGTCGAAAGGACACTCTGTCCTTTAAGTGTCGAGAGGCTGTAGCCGCTGAAGACGTTGTCACTATGCGCTACAACTATAAAGTGGTTGCAAGCCAATACGACCCCCTTGGCATTTTAGTACCTTACACCACCAGGGCAAAAGTTGTTATCCAACACCTGTGGGACAAAAGGCGTGACTGGGACGACCCGGCTCTGCCAGATCACCTGCTAGCTGCATGGAGAGAGTGGGAGGACGAGTTACCTCACCTACAAAGCATAGCACTTCCGAGGTGTTACACTGGCCGTGAGTTAGACTCTCCTACCTGTGAGTGTGAGATCCACGTGTTCTGTGATGCCTCAGAGTGAGCCTATGGCTCTGTGGCATACCTCCGAACCAAGAATCCTCATGGAGTCGTCCAAGTAGCTTTTGTCACCGCAAGATCCAGAGTTGCTCCAAGAAAGCAGCAGTCAATCCCACGCCTGGAGTTATGTGCTGCTCTGACTGGAGCACAAATGGCTCAGATCCTCAAATCTGAACTCACACTGCCCATCCAGCGGGTGATGCTTTGGTCGGACTCTACTACCGTGCTTAAGTGGCTGCAGTCAGAATCATGCCGATTCAAAGTGTTTGTTGGTACACGCGTGGCAGAGATTCAAGATCTCACTGAGGGCGACACATGGCGATATGTGGACTCTGCACAGAACCCTGCCGACGACATAACGCGTGGCAAACCTCTCAACACATTGACACCAGACAGCCGCTGGGGTCAAGGCCCAACCTTCTTGTGGTGTGAACCAGACAAATGGCCACAAATTCCTCAGATTCAGACAGAGGCAGATCAGAGTGAAGAGCTCAAGAAACCTCAGTTCTGCGGCCTCACTCCTACCACACCAAGTCTTCTCCCAGACGCTAAGCAGTTCTCTTCCTTCAGAGACCTCCTGACCGCCACAACGAAGACTCTACATGGGGCGGCCCCAGGCAACGTCACAGCCTACAGGCAAGCCCAGCTGGCTCTGCTACAACACGTTGCCAAGAGCAGCAGACTTCTCAAGCTTGCACCAGAGTTCGACCACAGTGACAAGCTCATCCGTGTTGGGGGACGTCTGCGCCATAGTAACCAGCTGGAACCGGATACTGTTCACCCGGTGGTGCTGGATGCCAAACACCCAGTCACGCAGTTGCTTATCCAAGAGTATGATCACCGTCTGCACCATCCAGGCCCAGAGAGGGTCTTCTCAGAGATGCGCCGCAAGTATTGGCTACCAGGAGGGCGAGAGGCTATCCGCCGCTTTCAGCGCAAGTGCCAAGAGTGTCAGAAATGGCGCGGTAAGCCACAAATCCCAAAAATGGCAGACCTGCCTCCATCCAGAGTCCAACTTTTCAAGCCAGCATTTTATTCAACAGGAGTAGATTGCTTCGGGCCATACTCGGTAGCGATTGGAAGGAGGAGTGAAAAGCGCTGGGGAATAATCTTTAAATGCATGACCACCCGAGCCGTGCATATCGACATGCTGTCCAGTTTGAATGCAGACTCATTCCTCATGGCCCTAAGACGGTTCATCGCCCGCAGAGGAAAGCCATTTGTGCTGATTTCAGACCAGGGGACTAACTTCAGAGGTGGTGATCGAGAGCTCCGGGAAGCATTCGCCGACCTTGCTCCAGACATCAAAGCTCAACTCGCCTCTCAGCAAATCGACTGGAAGTTTAATCCACCTAACGCCCCCCACTTTGGCGGCTGCTGGGAGCGCGAGATACGCTCTGTAAAACAAGCCCTGCAAGTAACCCTTGGAGCCCAGCTTGTGACAGATGAGGTACTGAGAACCCTACTAGTTGAGATTGAAGGGATTCTCAACTCCAAACCATTAGGCTACACATCTGCAGACATCGCCGACCCCGCTCCAATAACTCCCAACTCACTGCTCATTGGGCGGCTAGATACCTCTCTCCCGCAGGTGGTGTATCCTGACTCCGAGCTCCTGAGTAGTAGGCGTTGGCGCCATAGCCAGCTGTTGGCTGATCACTTCTGGAAACATTTTATCCGTTTTTATCTGCCCAGCCTCCAGGCTCGACAGAAGTGGAATGCTGAAAACCCAGACCTGCACATCGGCAAGACGGTTCTCATCATTGACCCACAGCTCCCTCGCTCACTGTGGCCAGTGGGTACAGTGACTAGCATCTTTCCTGGCCTCGACGGTAAAGTACGATCTGCGGAAGTGAATGTAGGAGACCGGGCATACACCCGCCCTGTGGCTCGACTTATCCAGCTTCCAGAGTTGTCAGACTAATCACTACCGGACGAGTGGGTGCCTTTTCTTCTTCTGCAGATTACCTTCAGTAATCTGGGGGCGGCTGTAAAAAAGGCCCCCTCGTGGCCGCTAAGCATCAGACACTTTACTGTGACTCTCTCTCTCTCCTACGGGAAGAATACTTGCTTCACCTGGACTCTTAACCAATCACAAGTTGACTCAGGATCGCTGCACGCTGGTAGCATTCTGTCCGAGACTTTAGCCAGTAGTGTACGCTAACCGCACGGACTTACAACACATTTTGATACAACTGCTTTATCCTGTGTGCGTCTTTACAAGTAAGAATCTGTATTTTGTTGTTCCTTTACTGTCATTGCTGAGGCTAGATTGGTAGTGTTTTGGCTGTTTAGTGTTGCTAATTTAAGCTCAGGTTTTTTCTGCCCGATTAGGCCTTGCATTGTGATGCTTCTTCCTATGTATAAATGTATAAGTCTCCACTCGGGCATTATTCTTTAGTTACACTTTGTAGAATACCAGTTAAGCACTTTCTGCGCATAGTTTGTAAGCTATTGGGGTGATATTCGCCTTTAATCCAGTTAATCGGTTATAGAGCACGCACTTTCCGCATGTACACTGGTCATCACGTGACACCTCTCAGAGCGGCCTGTTGTAGTTATTTATGTGACCAGCAGAGGGAGCCATTGTATAGCGAATGGTTTATGCTTCTCATTGTTGTAGTTGTAGCAGCTTAGAACCATTGCACAGCCTTTTTCATTCTTTTAATGCCCGTTTCGGCCATGTTAAAATAATATTATTGTATTTTATTTCTGCTGTATTGTAGAATAGGATACAGTTAATACAAATAATGGTTTGTTGCATGATAATCATTCATATTCATTTAACTAATTATGTTTGTTCTTACTTCTTTATTTGTTTCAGAACCACACATCAATGTACATATTCAATCATGCAGTTGTAAATTCAATAAATATTTCCAATGAAGAAATCTTGCGTGATTCTGACCGATCACCCGCTGTGAGCTCTACCTAACGATCCACAAACTATTATAATTCAAAGAAGCCAGTCCTCTTCTATACAACCTGCCTGATCTATCTCAACTGCTATTTGTACCCAAAAATACACATGAATTAGAGGAAATTACTGACAACATGGGTACTATTTTCTCTAATACATTAGAAGCTGTTGCCCCCATCAAATTGAAAAAGGTTAGAGAAAAACGTACTGTGCCATGGTATTACAGTAATACTCACTCTCTCAAGAAAGTAACTCGTAGTCTTGAACGCAAATTGAGAAAAACTAACTTGGAAGTTTTTAGAATTGCATGGAAAAACAGTATGTCCAGCTATAGACAGGCTCTAAAAACTGCTAGGGCAGAGCATATACACAAACTCATTGAAAATAACCAAAACAATCAAAGGTTTTTATTTAGCACAGTGGCTAAATTAACAAATTACCAGACGCCACCTGATTCAAATATTCCACCAACGTTAAATAGTAATGATTTTATGAATTTCTTCACTGATAAAATAGATAACATTAGAAATACAATAGCGAATGTAGATTCTACAGCGTCTAACACTTCAGTTTCATCCATTGCACCCAAAGATAAACTGCAGTGCTTTACAACTATAGGACAGGAAGAGCTAAATAAACTTATCACTGTATCTAAACCAACAACATGTTTATTAGATCCTGTACCCACTAAATTACTGAAAGAGTTTTTACCTGTAGCCGAAGAACCACTTCTCAATATCATTAACTCGTCGCTATCTTTAGGTCACGTCCCAAAACCATTAAAGAAACCACTAGATCCTAGTGTAATGGCAAATTATAGGCCTATTTCAAATCTTCCATTTAGGTCTAAAATTTTAGAAAAAGTTGTGTCTGCTCAATTGAGCACCTTCCTGTATAAAAATGATCTGTATGAAGAATTTCAGTCAGGTTTTATGCCCCAACATAGCACAGAAACTGCACTTGTTAAAATTACAAATGACCTGCTCCTTGCGTCAGATCAAGGCTGCATCTCATTTCTAGTCTTACTTGATCTTAGTGCTGCGTTCGACACCATAGATCATGACATACTCATAGATCGATTACAAAACTATACAGGTATTCAAGGGCAGGCTCTAAGATGGTTTAGATCCTACCTGTCCGATCGCTACCATTTTGTTTACTTAAATGGGGTGTCATCTCATTTATCATCAGTAAAATATGGAGTGCCACAAGGATCCGTCCTAGGTCCCCTTCTTTTTTCAATATACATGTTGCCCCTTGGTAATATTATTAGAAAATACGGAATTAGCTTCCACTGTTATGCTGATGATACTCAGCTATATATCTCAACGAGACCAGATGAAACTTCCCACTTATCTAAACTAACAGAGTGTGTTAAAAATGTTAAAGATTGGATGACAAATAATTTTCTCCCAATTAAATTCGGATAAGACAGAGATATTAATTATTGGACCAAAAAACACCACACAGAATCTTGTAGATTACAATCTGCAACTAGACGGATGTACTGTTACTTCCTCTACAGTCAGAAATCTGGGTGTTATATTAGACAGCAATTTGTCTTTTGAAAATCATATTTCCAATGTTACAAAAACTGCATTCTTCCATCTTAGAAACATTGCCAAGCTACGAAACATGTTATCTGTTTCTGATGCAGAAAAGCTAGTTCATGCATTTATGACCTCTAGACTAGACTATTGTAATGCACTTCTAGGTGGTTGTCCTGCTTCGTCAATAAACTAGCTACAGGTAGTCCAAAATGCAGCAGCTAGAGTCCTTACGAGGTCAAGAAAATATGATCATATTACCCCAATTTTACAGTCTCTGCACTGGCTACCTATTAAGTTCCGTATCAGTTACAAATTATCATTACTTACCTATAAGGCCCTAAATGGTTTAGCTCCTGCGTACCTAACTAGCCTTCTACCACGTTACAACCCATCACGCACCCTAAGGTCACAAAAAACGGACTTTTGGTAGTTCCTAGGATAGCAAAGTCCACTAAAGGAGGTAGAGCTTTCTCACATTTGGCTCCCAAACTCTGTAATAGCCTTCCTGATAATGTTCGGGGTTCAGACACACTCTCTCTGTTTAAATCTAGATTAAAAACTAATCTCTTAAATTGTGAGTGTAGTTGCATCTGATCAAATGTGCATTTTTATTCATTAGCTTGGGTTACACTAATTTTACTTTGTTGGATCAGCAGCTATGCTAATGATGTCTCTATTTTGTTTCTATGTTTTGGTAACTAGGATTTACACAAGCTCCAGTCTGGATCCAGAACACCTGAGAAGAGATGATGCTGACCCTCAGAGGACCCCGGATGATGCTAACCTTGAATCAACAAACAGAACTAACAATTATTGCTACATGTGTGACTGCATCATATAATAACTATTAATTAATAATATTGATAGTTCATCGTCTAGCTGACTACGTCTTGTATTATTATTATTATTTTTATTTTTTCTGAAATCCTGTCAAACGTGCACAAACTACTAGCTACTACTAAATATTGTAGAAACATAATTTTCTTTAAAGTTGCTTTGTAACGATTTGTATTGTAAAAAGCGCTATACAAATAAACTTGAATTGAATTGAATTGAAAAATGAGTCCACCCCCTAGATTACTGTTATAAACATGAGCGGCGTCTAAAAGCCAAAGGGGGAGGTGTTGCTTCAATTTATAACAACGTTTTCAGGATTTCTCAGAGGGCAGGCTTCAAGTATAACTCGTTTGAAGTAATGGTGCTTCATATAACATTATCAAGAGAAACAAATGTTAATGATAAATCCCCTATTATGTTTGTACTGGCTACTGTATACAGGCCAACAGGGCACCATACAGACTTTATTAAAGAGTTTGGTGATTTTACATCTGAGTTAGTTCTGGCTGCAGATAAAGTTTTAATAGTTGGTGATTTTAATATCCATGTTGATAATAAAAAAGATGCATTGGGATCAGCATTTATAGACATTCTGAACTCTATTGGGGTTAGACAACACATTTCAGGACCTACTCATTGTCGAAATCATACTCTAGATTTAATACTGTCACATGGAATTGATGTTGATAGTGTTGAAATTATACAGCCAAGTGATGATATCTCAGGTCATTATTTAGTTTTGTGCAAACTTCATATAGCCAAAATTGTAAATTCTACTTCTTGTTACAAGTATGGAATAACCATCACTTCTATTACAAAAGACTGCTTTTTAAGTTATCTTCCTGATGTATTCAAACTCCTTAGCATATCCAAAACCTCAGAACAACTTGATGATGTAACAGAAACTATGGACTCTCTCTTTTCTAGCACTTTAAATACAGTTGCTCCTTTACGCTTAAGGAAGGTTAAGGAAAACAGTTTGACACCATGGTATAATGAGCATACTCGCATGACTTCAAGGTTAGATTATTGTAATGCTTTATTGGGTGGTTGTTCTGCACGCTTAGTAAACAAACTACAGCTAGTCCAAAATGCAGCAGCAAGAGTTCTTACTAGAACCAGGAAGTATGACCATATTAGCCTGGAGAAGTTTTGTCATGCCCTGACATTTGTGCTTTTTTTTTTGTTTCTTATAAATATCTAAATGAGTAAAGTCTAATCTCACTGTAATCAGCACAAACTGGGCTATAATAATATGTGAAATGCATGCATGTACATGATTGTATTTTTGAGAAAAAAAATGTTATGCGTGGTTAGTGAAAAACTAAAAATGTTAAATCACTTGAATAAGGCCATAAAACACATAAAGAACAATGGTTCCCGGGATTTTTGAGAACTGGAGCTTGTAGCCTAGAATTTTTCTTTCTAAATGATGTGAACATCATCTTGTTTACTCACTCACAGAAAACAATATATTGATTTAAATTTTCTAAGACACTTTTTGTTGGTAAAATATGCGAGGAGGCGTCAACTATCATGAATATCATTGTGATTTACACCTGAGAAGACAAAGGCCTGCATAATGAACCTTTCAGTAAACTGTGCCACTGAGAGGGAAGAGTTACAAGAAAGAATGTGAGAACAAAATAAATCTATATAATTTTATGTTTGTAGTTTATTTAGAATATATTTAATTATCCCACAACATACTTTAATATCCACTTGGGGGAGCAGTTAAACAGTTTATCAGGAACAATCAAAGCTGACTTTCAAACAAATTTTTTTGCATCATTACTCCAGTCACACAATACTTCAGAAATCCTTTTAACAATCTTATTTTCTGCCAAAAAACTTTTATTGTTGTTATTATTATCAGTATTATTATTATTAATGTTGAAAAGAGCTGAGAATATTTTTTAGGGGGATTAAATTGAAAGAACAGCATTTTTATTTTACATTTGTTAGCCTACAGTTATTTATTTGTTACATTTAAATTATTTACATCAAGCTTTTGAATGGTATAGTATTGTATATTGTTATTGAAACTTCATAATGTTTCACTTGATTATACATTTAGTCAGGAATTATGGTTTGGAAAAAGTCTTTGGAAAAAGTCTAACTAGTAAAATGTTTACACTATATGTGAAAACTAGTACAAGTATATAAATAAATAAAACGAGACTTACTCATGTTTATGATCTCTGCTGAATAAAGTGCATTCTTTTTTTTCTGAGGAAATCCATTTCTCAAATCATCAACCACATCACATCTTTTTGGGGTGAATTATGTCTTATTCCTCTCATCGCGAAGCAAACGGTAAAATAAAAACTTGAAGAACAGTCTCGCTGCGTTTTCTTCTGTGTGGGCGTATTCAAGCCACGCGCTTCAGTTTGAATATGAATAGCGTTCAGCGCGGGGGCGTGGTCACATTAGCTATAATGAAGGGAGACATGAAAAACAGACATCGCGTTGTTTTCATATGGATTACTTTATCACAGAATATCTGTTTTCGGCGGCACTTGTTTAGTTTAAAAGTAGATATGTCAAACTTTCCATAGATATCTCTCTCATGTCTCTTCGTTGAGCATTCACGGAGTTACAGTTCATTTTAATGACGTGTTTGTAAATGAAGATCAGCGCAGACAAAGGCTGCAGACAGCACACCTTGTTTGTTATCTTTATTTTATAAGTGCACAAAGTTTTGTTGTTATTATGTCTGTATCCAAAAAAAGTAGACCCTTTACAGATTCGATTGATATATTGCTCTTATCTGTACGATTAAAACTGAAAGTGTAATTTAAGTTCTTTTCGGGGTTATGAGGAGAAAATGACTCAAAACGCGTATCCGCGTTAATCGACTCCAGAGGGTTAATATCCAAATCCGTTAAATGATTTTTAGGCTGCATTAATTAGTTAAACCGGAACCGGGAACACTTCCCATACCACCCGATGTACTTGCTACATCGTTAGAAGAATGGCATCTACGCTAATATTAGTCTGTTTCTCTCTTATTCCGAGGTCATCGTGGCCACCAGATCCAGTCTGTATCCAGATCAGAGGGTCACTGCAGTCACCCGGATCCAGTACGTATCCAGACCAGATGGTGGATCAGCACCTAGGACCTCTACTGCCCTGAAAGACAGCGGAGACCAGGACAACTAGAGCCCCAGATACAGATCCCCTGTAAAGACCTTGTCTCAGAGGAGCACCAGGACAAGACCACAGGAAACAGATGATTCTTCTGCACAATCTGACTTTGCTGCAGCCTGGAATTGAACTACTGGTTTCGTCTGGTCAGAGGAGAACTGGCCCCCCAACTGAGCCTGGTTTCTCCCAAGGTTTTTTTTCTCCATTCTGTCACCGATGGAATTTCGGTTCCTTGCCGCTGTCACCTCTGGCTTGTTTAGTTGACTTGATTGCAAATAAATGCACAGACACTATTTAACTGAACAGAGATGACATCACTGAATTCACTGATGAACTGCCTTTAACTATCATTTTGCATTATTGACACACCGTTTTCCTAATGAATGTTGTTCAGTTGCTTTGACGCAATGTATTTTGTTTAAAGCGCTATATAAATAAAGGTGACTTGACTTGACTTAAGTTCAGCTTCAAGCCCAAGCCATATTGTCCTCATTGTGACAACAGCGAACACTATCTCAACTCTCGCGAGGCTTTCAATAAGTTGACTACCTCCCAGATTGTAGTGTAACAGCTTTAACTCTGTTACCTTAGTGGTTATATTTTTCCACACCATATTTTTCTCAACTTCTCAGTTTTGTGTGTAAACAGTGGGGCGTTATTCAAAAACTAACAACTGCTTACCATCCCCAGAATAACCTTACTGAGCGGGTTAACAGAAATCTGAAGACAATGATTGCCTCATATGTTGGTGACCATCACAAATTATGGGACAGATGGATTCCTGAATTCAGGTTTGCCCTCAATACTGCCTTTCATGAAAGCACTGGATTCACTCCTGCAGAAATAGCACTAGGAAGAAGACTTAAAGGCCCAATGGAGCGTGCGTTCCAGAGACCGCCAGATCCTAGTCACCCTGCCTATTCCACACTTGACAAACAAAGTGAACTTCTTAACATTGTCAAGTGTAACGTGGAGCGAGCTCAGGCAAAACAGAAGAAATACTGTGACCAGCGTCACAAGCCAACTCATTTCCAGGAAGGAGATATGGTCTGGGTACGGGCTCATCCCCTATCTAGAGCTTAGGAAGGTGTAATGGCTAAATTATCTGCCAAGTGGAAAGGTCCGGCAAGGGTTAAGAAAAAGTTGGGACCTGTAAACTATGCAGTTGTTTTTATCTCAGATCCTGATAAATGTGACACCTATCATGTACAGAATCTTAAAATTTGCCATGGTTATGACAAATTTTCCTCTGAGCGGAGGGGTATGTAACAGCTTTAACTCTGTTACCTTAGTGGTTATATTTTTCCACACCATTAGGGGGCGCTAATCATCTTCATAGATGAGTATTTAGCCAGGTACTATACCTGAAGAAGTAGGCAAGCAGGTGGATAGAGGAAGCAATGGCTTCCTTGAGCTATTCCATTTGACTTTTTAAGGTCCTATGATTGAGGAATGTGTTTCCTTTGTGGTCAATCACTAAGTAGTGGTTTTTTCTCAATATTACCAAAAACAGAGTGTACATTTATTTAATGTATAGCTATGATATGGAGTGTGTTGAGCGTTGGTCTATTCATGCTAATTGTGAATGTGTCGTCTATTTAGATGGACCTTTTTATTCCTGTGCTTTCTTACATGGGTGAAAGTACTTGCTTCAGCTAACGTTCTGCTTTATGGTTGGATGCTTGAATTATGATGCCTGGACGTTTAACGTGAGCACTAGAGGGTTTGGATTGCACTTGTGGAAGACAGGAGGACACTTTTCCTAGTTGCAACATTGGGACTATCTACTTAAACGTGTGGACTTTTGCAAGGACATTTCATCCGTTATCAAGCTTTGTCGGCTTCACCATCAGCTAAGTTTTGTAATTCATTTTTCCAGTCAAGATTCCCAAACGCTTAATTTTCTTGTTTGATGTCTGATGTAACTGATGTTTTCCTGTTTTCTACCTTGTTTATTATTTTGTTTTGTTTTTGTATAATACAAACGTTTGAGATTCTGGGTTGGTGAATACATTATAAGCAAAGTATTTCTGAGTAAACCAGAGCAAACTAGTCTTTCTTTTACCTAAGTTAATATCAAGCCTTGCCATCTCTACTCTGATATATAACTTAAGTCCAAAAAGGGGTAAGGGTTATATAAATGGCGCCCGAACAGGGACCGGGAAGGCTTTAAGGTACTTGTTTGCTACTGATTGGTTTCAATTAAATCATGTCTAGTTCAAAGGCTTTCGAAGGGGATGTTCCTGTACCCGACCCAGACTTTTCAGCATCATCGTTTAGAGCACATCGAGAGCCATTAAAGGAGCTGATCAATACTTTTAGCAATTTATATATTTCAGATGAGGAATATGGAGCTGATGTGGAAGATCCTGAAGTTTTTCAACTACCACCCCCTCCACCCCCAGAGGTCTATGAAGATCCTGAGACTACAGAACCAGAGTCTAAATCAACCATAATTAAGGAGCTTAGAAATCGCATTGATGCTTTGGAAAGAAATGTCAGTAACCTTCAACAGCAGGTGAGAGAGCAAATGTCCGTACAGGATTGTGAGGAACGGTTTAGATCTACTGAGGAAAAAGTGTCATATCATCTTGATCGTGAGTGTGGAAGGGTGAAAAAATATCTAGAGATGCTTGTGCAAGATCTGGGTAAATCTATGGTGGATTGTCTAAAAAGGCGAGACAAGCAGATAGATCGTAAACTACAGATGTACCACCCAACAAGTTCAACCCCTCATCAATGTACGAGTAGACCTGTTATACACAAGCCTGCCAAAGACATCCATTCTCATACCTACTGTACTGCTGATATTATGTCAGGAAGCCAGTTTAATCCACCTGTCAAGCTTGAATTCCCTAAATTCAGCAATCACCCCGAGGAAGACCCACTTGCTTTCATTGAACGCTGTGAGGAGTATTTTGCTGTCCGCCCATTAACAGATGAAGAAACGATAGCTTCCCTTACTGCTGTTTTGAGTCATACAGCCAAAGATTGGTGGACTGCGGAGAAGAAAAGAGTCCATGATTGGCAGCAGTTTAAAGAGTCTTTTCTTCAAGCCTTCTTAAATGAAGATTATGAGGTAGTGGCCATGAGAAAGCTCATATAAAGGAGGCAAGGTGTGAATGAAAGTTTTAGAGACTACGTTTTCCATTACCGTGCCTTGTGTTTAAGGTGGAAAAAGGGAATGGCTGAAAAGGAGATGATTCAGGCCATATTGAGGAACTGCAACCCTCGGCTTGCCAGTCTTTTAAGAGGGAACCTGCAGTCAGTCCACGAACTGGTTCGGGTTGGAATGCAAGTTGAAAGAGACATTGGTGAGTCAAAGAAGTACTGGAACATGATGAACGCTGATGAGCAGCGGAAGAAGAATGTCGTGGGTCAGGAGTCACAAAAAAAAACACTCCATCCTATACTAGAGTGGTGCAAAACATTAAAGAGGATTGGCAACCTAATCCCAGAAATCTCACCATCCCGCTTAACATTCAAGGTAAACGGATAGCTGCACTTGTTGATACTGGAAGTACTTTGTCTTTAATGCAAATGTCCCTTTGGAAGCAGTTGTGTCAGGAGGAAGTTTTGTTATCAAGCGGAGGGCAAACTTTTCTTCTGGCCAATGGCCATCATCAAGCTGCCGTCGGGAAAGTTCTCTGGATAACAAAATTGCATGATGTTCCAGTAGAGGTTGAATTCTACATAATGAACGATTCTGACTTGGCAGTACCTGTTATATTGGGAATGGACTTTTTGTTAAAGTCAAGAATGGTGATAGATTTCCAGCTTGTTCAGTATACCTTACCCACAGACAGAGACGTGGTGGTTACCCATCCCTTTATCTGGCAGGATACTCTTCTGACGACCCATACTGTCCATTTCTACCTTGCCCTGTCTTTACCATCACACAATGAAGAGGATCTTCAGGCTATCCATAGTCTGACTACCCAAGCAGACACTAGCATACAGGGGCAGATTCAATTGGAAGGTCTGATGTTGGGTTGGCCCACAGTTTGTACTCATGACATCGGTCATACAACATTGGTTAAGCATCGAATCCTTACCACTGATGAGGTGCCTGTAAGGAAAAGAGCTTATCGAGTGTCAAAGGAGAAGCAAGCTTTCATTGATGAACAGGTAAAAGAGATGTTAGATAAACATATCGTACGTCCATCTACCTCGTCTTGGGCTTCACCGGTAGTTGTAGTACCAAAGAAAGACAGTGGGACACGTTTTTGTGTGGACTATCGGGGTCTTAATGCCAAGACACCTTTGGATGCGTACCCAATGCCTCGGATTCAAGACATTCTGGAGTCTATGCATGGGGCCTCCGTGTTCAGTACCCTTGATCTGAAAAGTGGGTATTGGCAACTAGACATGGATCATGACAGCATTCATAAAACAGCCTGTGTGACTTCATCAGGGTTCTATGAGTTCCAACGTTTACCTTTCGGCCTCAAAAATGCGGCAGCATCTTTCCAAAGATTAATGGAGCATGTGCTTAGAGATCTGAAGGGGAAATGCTGTATGATATACATTGACGATGTGGTGATCTACTCCAAAGACGAACAAGAGCACTTCAAGCACATCCAGCAGGTATTCCATTGCCTATCCAAAGCTGGTCTCACCCTCAATATGAAAAAATGCAATTTTATTCAGAAATCTATTAAGTTTCTCTGTCACCTAGTTTCAGGAGACGGAATAAGAACTGATCCGGACAAAGTTTCAGCTATTCGATCATTTCCCACACCTCAATCCCTGAAAGAAGTACAAAGATTCTTAGGATTAGCCGGTTGGTATCATAGATTCATTCCCAACTTCTCAGAAAGAGCAGCACCCCTTCATGCATTAAAACAAAAAAATACAACCTGGATTTAGTCAGAGCAGTGTCAGCAATCGTTGGATCTACTCAAGATGGATTTAACCCAAGCCCCCATTCTGGCAGCACCTGATCTCGAGAAACCTTTTAGAGTCCAGACGGATGCGAGTGAAGTAGGTTTAGGAGCTGTACTTACCCAGGAGGTAGAGGGAACTGAGCGTGTCATTGCCTATGCCTCACGGTTATTGAGGGGGGCAGAAAAAGCCTATTCAGTGTCAGAAAAAGAGTGCTTGGTAGTTGTGTGGGCTGTTGAAAAGTGGCGACCCTATTTAGAGGGAAGCCTATTTGAAATTATAACTGATCATGCAGCTTTGACGTGGGCCTTTAACCATCCCAAGCCATCATCACGTCTGATCAGGTGGACCATTCGGCTCCAAGGGTTCCACTTTGTTGTTAAGTACAGGAAGGGTCAGTGTAATATAGTACCAGATGTACTTTCCAGAATCTCAAACGTCGACAGCTCACCAAATCTCGTTGCCCTTAATCAAGTACCTCAGTCTGCCAGCATGCCAGTCGATCTAACTCAGATTGCTGTTGCCCAAAATAATGATCAAGACATACAAGACATAGTTTCTGCCATTCGTGACCAGTCCCAATCTCCTGATACTTCTAGAGTACATCATATAATTGAAAATGGATTTCTTTTCAGAAGTATTCCTGATGGACAAAAAAGGCAGAAGCTTCAACTCATCATTCCACCAATACATCGTCGGGCTTTTATCCAGTATGCACATGATAATCCGCTTAGTGGTCATCTTGGTAAGCTCAAAACTCTTCTCCGGCTTTTGGAAACAGTTTACTGGCCAACTATAAGGAAAGATGTGTGGAATTACTGCAAAGAATGCCACGTATGTCAACGATACAAACCAACGACTTCTAAACTCTCTGGTCGGTTGTAATCTACACCTGTAGTTGAACCTGGTTTCATGCTAGGTGTGGACCTAATGGGTCCTTTTCCTAAAAGCAGCAAGCAAAATGAGTACCTTATGGTCATTGTAGATTACTGTTCTAAGTGGGTGGAGATGTTCCCACTTAGATCAGCGAAAACTCCGCAGATTGCAAGGATTTTGGTGGAAGAGATTTTTACTCGATGGGGCACACCAGCATACCTAGTGTCTGATCGGGGCACACAGTTTACTTCTCAACTTCTCATTTTTGTGTGTAAACAGTGGGGCGTTGTTCAAAAACTAACAACTGCTTACCATCCCCAGACTAACCTTACTGAGCGGGTTAACAGAAATCTGAAGACAATGATTGCCTCATATGTTGGTGACCATCACAAATTATGGGACAGATGGATTCCTGAATTCAGGTTTGCCCTCAATACTGCCTTTCATGAAAGCACTGGATTCACTCCTGCAGAAATAGCACTAGGAAGAAGACTTAAAGGCCCAATGGAGCGTGCGTTCCAGAGACCGCCAGATCCTAGTCACCCTGCCTATTCCACACTTGACAAACAAAGTGAACTTCTTAACATTGTTAATGGCTAAATTATCTGCCAAGTGGAAAGGTCCGGCAAGGGTTAAGAAAAAGTTGGGACCTGTAAACTATGCAGTTGTTTTTATCTCAGATCCTGATAAATGTGACACCTATCATGTACAGAATCTTAAAATTTGCCATGGTTATGACAAATTTTCCTCTGAGCGGAGGGGTATGTAACAGCTTTAACTCTGTTACCTTAGTGGTTATATTTTTCCACACCATTAGGGGGCGCTAATCATCTTCATAGATGAGTATTTAGCCAGGTACTATACCTGAAGAAGTAGGCAAGCAGGTGGATAGAGGAAGCAATGGCTTCCTTGAGCTATTCCATTTGACTTTTTAAGGTCCTATGATTGAGGAATGTGTTTCCTTTGTGGTCAATCAGTAAGTAGTGTTTTTTTCTCAATATTACCAAAAACAGGGTGTACATTTATTTAATGTATAGCTATGATATGGAGTGTGTTGAGCGTTGGTCTATTCATGCTAATTGTGAATGTGTTGTCTATTTAGATGGATCTTTTTATTCCTGTGCTTTCTTACATGGGTGAAAGTACTTGCTTCAGCTAACGTTCTGCTTTATGGTTGGATGCTTGAATTATGATGCCTGGACGTTTAACGTGAGCACTAGAGGGTTTGGATTGCACTTGTGGAAGACAGGAGGACACTTTTCCTAGTTGCAACATTGGGACTATCTATTTAAACGTGTGGACTTTTGCAAGGACATTTCATCCGTTATCAAGCTTTGTCGGCTTCACCATCAGCTAAGTTTTGTAATTCATTTTTCCAGTCAAGATTCCCAAACGCTTAATTTTCTTGTTTGATGTCTGATGTAACTGATGTTTTCCTGTTTTCTACCTTGTTTATTATTTTGTTTTGTTTTTGTATAATACAAACGTTTGAGATTCTGGGTTGGTGACTACATTATAAGCAAAGTATTTCTGAGTAAACCAGAGCAAACTAGTCTTTCTTTTACCTAAGTTAATATCAAGCCTTGCCATCTCTACTCTGATATATAACTTAAGTCCAAAAAGGGGTAAGGGTTATAGTAGCTTGGAATAAAGATAGTAAATGCTGCTTGACATGCGTACGGTTCCATGCTGGTCTCATCAGAGTAGGTGGGTAATTATGTCGAACAAATGACCTTGACCTGGATGCCATCCACCTGATTGTGTTGGATCCTGGTCATTCTAAAACTAAGCTGTTAATCAAAGAGACAGACGGCAGA
This sequence comes from Carassius carassius, assembly GCF_963082965.1. Taxonomy (NCBI): domain Eukaryota; kingdom Metazoa; phylum Chordata; class Actinopteri; order Cypriniformes; family Cyprinidae; genus Carassius; species Carassius carassius. The sequence continues at coordinate 33,274,793 of NC_081768.1, read as the reverse complement.
CTTCTGCATCCTGGGTCTGAAAGGGTGCTAGCAGAATTGTGTTGTCAGTTTTGGATACTTTGGGGCAGAGAAGCCATCCATAAACAACAGCGCAAATGTCAAGATTGTCAGTTCTGGCAAGCTAAGCCTGAAGTCCCCAAAATGGCCGAGCTCCCATCCTGCAGACTGCAACCTCACCAACCGCCATGCAGGAATGTCTTTTCCTTTTAGTTTCAATTTCATATATATATAAAAAAATATTTATCTTCAAACTATGCAGAACAATAATAATAATTATTTTGACATTTATTCGTACACTGAATTGTTCGAAAGAACCGGTGCTCTTGAGCATCTGCTCCTTTGCCCCTTAAGTGCCCTTTTGTGAATGCCTGCCCACGCCCAATCATAATATTAGTACAATTTATTAATAATAATTTAGCCGTAAATAAAATGACCAACATGATGACCTTTCACCTGACGACGACGACCTATCCGACCGGGACGATGATTCACTCACGACGCACACGCATTTTTTAATTGCTAGAGGATATTTTCAACACCGTGGCAGCTGGTAAGTGGTGTTTCATTCTCAGCGAAGTGATTTTGATGTTTATTTACTTATTATTATTTTACAAGAACGATGTGATGTGAGAACATGCAGATATGTTGTTTATATTGCTGTGTGTAGCCTGTAGTGTAGCGTGCTGTTTGAGGGAGAAAAGTTTCACAGGCATCGAGGGGTCTGGTCTTTTTTATTTTATTTGCCTAAACTATTATTATATTACAGTACTTATTTATTTTTTAAAACGTAGAGTGCCTTAAATATAATTATCAAAACACTGGTAAGACTTATTCAGATTTTCTCATTCTCTGAATTATCATTATAAAAATAAAAACAATTCAGAAATGAATTAAAATATAATTATATTTTAAATGTAACGCAAATTTTTTTTTCTACAATAGCAACAGTGTTTACAACAGCAAGACGACTTTAGCCTTTAAACTCAATAATATCTCTCTGGAAATAAATGTAAAAATATCAATGTCAATAAAAAATGCATAATATACCTGACATCAAAGTGCAGTGTGAATAATATGAATAACAAATGTAGCCTGTCATTTGTTTACACTGCAAAGGTGTTCAATTTTAGAGAACTACAACAGTAATAATAATATTAATCACTATATTTCAGTGTATCAGTTTTTTTTCAAGTTTTGTATCAATATTTAAGGTGGACTTATTGATTAGGTGCAAGAGTAGAAGTGATGGTTAAAATAATAGATTAATGTTGAAATAGTAAATTGAGCCTTATCCTAGATGGACCGAGAGTGGAAAGTAATAGTTCTACCAGAAAGACTCGGGAGATAAAATGATGTATGAAGCATACATTTATTGACAACTCAGCATGCATAATTATAAATTTCTTTGGCGGAAGGCCCCGTCCATGGTTCGTAATCCGAGGGTAGCGGATCTGCATTTCCTGCCTGAAGACGAAGGCAGGGGCGCAGCCGACCCCCCTGGAAGGTAAGGACAGGACCATCCTGGTGGTGGTGGGGAGGGTGGAGTTTGTTGTCGCGTCGGCATCTGCGAACTCAAACATGTGTAAGTACAATCTTTTATACTGAAGTATAAAGACGTGATTGGATAATGATGAAGGTAATTAGTGACAAAGTAATTGAGTCTTCCTGGTGGAACTTAGGCTAAAGCTTTCATTTCTACCAGAAAGACTCGGGGGATAAAATGATGTATGAAGCATACATTTATTGACAACTCAGCAAGCATAATTATAAATTTCTTTGGCAGAAAGCCCCGTCCATGGTTCGTAATCCGAGGGTAGCGGATCTGTATTTCCTGCCTGAAAACGAAGGCAGGGGCGCAGCCGACACCCAAAATTAGGTGGATTATGAAACCACCAGACGGGGCCAGCCTTCCCCCCAAAATGAGTAGATGAAAGTATACCCACCAGTTGTGAATCCTAAGGTTCCTGGAAGATATAAAGAGAGAGTTAGCATGATCAATATGATGACGTTAGATTAAACCTCATATGCCTATGTTTAAATTTTTTATTTATTTATTATTTTTTTTAAATTTCAGACATATACAGTATATAGGCCTCGATAGACCATACAGAAATAGCCACGATAGGCCAGACATAGACAGGCCTCGATAGACCGACAGAAATAGCCACGATAGGCCAGACGCAGACAGCCATGATAGGCAGACGCAGACAGGCCTCGATAGACCGTACAGATATAGCCACGATAGACCAGACGCAGATAGGCCACGATAGGCAGACACAGACAGGCCTCAATAGACCGTACAGAAATAGCCATGATAGGCCAGACGCAGACAGCCACGATAGGCAGACACAGACAGGCCTTGATAGACCGTACAGAAATAGCCACGATAGGCCAGACGCAGACAGCCACGATAAGCAGACGCAGACAGGCCTCAATAGACCGTACAGAAATAGCCACGATAGGCCAGACGCAGACAGCCACGATAGGCAGACACAGACAGGGCTCGATAGACCGTACAAAAATAGCCACGATAGGCCAGACGCAGACAGCCGAGATAGGCAGACACAGACAGGGCTCGATAGACCGTACAAAAATAGCCACGATAGGCCAGACGCAGACAGCCACGATAGGCAGACACAGACAGGCCTCAATAGACCGTACAGAAATAGCCACGATAGGCCAGATGCAGACAGGCCAAGATAGGCCAGACACAGACAGGCCATGATGGACCGTACAGAAATAGCCACAATAGGCCAGATGCAGACAGGCCTCGATAGACCGTACAGAAATAGCCACGATAGGCAGACGCAGACAGGCCTCGAAAGACCGTATAGAAATAGCCACAATAGGCCAGACATATACAGGCCTTGATAGACCATACAGATATAGTAACACCACCACCAGTAATTGCATGAATTTACCTGATTTGTTACTGGAGAGCTTGCTGAGCTTCGAGAATGGTTTTTGAATCAGGTCTGATGTATGATTCAAATGCTGAGGAAGACCATCTGCCCATGATCTTAATAGCTGATGTAGAGATTCCTCGTTCAGCTGCTGAAGTAGCTGCCCCAATTCTGAATGAATGGCCGGTATAGAGAGAGGGGGATAGACTGCAGCTTTTGAGAACAGTGGTTAGGTGAGTTCTAAAACAGCCCTTGGAAAGGGGTGCTCCGTTAGGTAAAATAAAGAGTGGTGCGTTTTTAGTTCTAGGTCGGATTTTAAGAAATTTCACCATGGCAGAGAAGGGACCGAAATTATTATTGATTTTTGAAATTGTTAAGGTAACACCAGAACCTTGCACATCGGTTTTTGAGTGCTTGAGGAAGAGTGTGAAGAATTTAGGTCCGAATCGTAGACCTTAAAAGGAAATGCCACGAGCAGGATCAAATTGATTAGTTTCTGAAGTGAATTCCCCTGGACGCATAAACCCTTAGAAAGCAGATAAAAATACTGCTTCGAGAAGAATATTGAGGTACATAGAGAGATGGCCATAGCGGACGGAAGTAATTAATTTTTGCAATATAGGCAGGGTAATAGGCAGACATTTATCTTTAATTTTGTTGGAAGATTTAGCTAACCCCTTGAGTATTAATCGAACGGAATAATCAGAAAAAAGGCTTTGAAAATCAGGATTATAAAATTTAGCGTAGAATTGGATGCCGGCGATGAGTACACGAATAGAAGAAATTTTGAGATTGCAATTTTTAAAATTAGAGATGAGAAAGGAGCAAACGGTCGAAATTAGAATAGGAAAAACAGAAATTTGGAAGGAAAAACAAAACATTAGAAAAGTGGACCATGCAGACGTGTAGGCTTTGAGTGTAGAGGGAGCGACGCCTTTAGAAATGTAATTTCTAGCTGACGTAAGCAGGTCGTTTAGTACAGTATTATGTCTGCTAACGGAGGGCAGATTAAAGGATCCGGGTTGGCTGAGGGGCACAGCTGTCTGAAAGTTTGAATTTGAAATCGAGAGAGCGCATCAGCAATAACATTGAAGTGACCGGGTATGTGTTCAGCTTTGATAATAAAATTGAAAACAACGGATTGCCAAATTAACCGTCTCAGAAAAGGCATGATCATAAGGCAAGAAGATCTCCCTTTATTAATGATGGTGACTGTGGCTTCGTTATCGCAGAGCATCAAGATACGTTTACATGACCATTCAGGGCCCCAGATAACACTGGCGACAGCTATAGGGTATATCTCGTAAAGCACGGATGAAACGGAGTCGGAAGCGGTTTAGGGGAAGTCATTGGGCCAGCGAACCATTGCACCTTGGAAGAACCCTCTGAAACCGATTGAAGGGGCTGCGTCTGTGAATAGTTGGAGTTGGAGCGATGATTTAAAATCGTCGTTGTAGAAAAAAGAAATACCATTCCACTCGTTAAGCAGTCTTTTCCAGAATTAAATGTCAGATAAACAGCCTTTGTCTAGTTGGATCTGATCGCTTAGTTAACAATCGTGAAATGAAAGCCCTGCCTTGAGAAATGATTCTCATAGCGAAATGTAGGTGTCCCAGTAGCGAAAGCAAAACGCGCTTTGATATGAAATGTAGGCAGGGGAAAGATTCCAAAAAAAACCTGATTCTTGCGAGTTTTTCGGGTGGGAGAGAAGCTTGCTTTAGCACTGAATCTAGTGTAATCCCCAGAAATTCTAATGAAGTAGAGGGTCCCAAAGTTTTTTCAGCGTAAAGGGGAATGCCGACGTCGCTAAAAATATTTTTTAGAATGTCCAAAACTGCGGATTGAGAAGACGGATAATCGATTAACAGAAAATCGTCGAGCAAATGTAAAATGAAAGGGAGCTTGCAGACGTTCAGCAAAATCCAGCACATCGCTTCAGAGAGGCTATTAAAAATGTGAGGGCTACTTCTACACCCAAATGTAAGCCTAACAGCAAAATAGAATTTAAAATTCCATTTAACACCAAAAAGTTGCCAGTCAGAGGGATGGATTGGCATAGTTTTAAAAGCATCTGTGAAATCAGCTTTAGCTAACCAAGCACCTTGACCGGCTACTTTGATTAAATGAATGGCATTGTCGACCGAGGCGTAGTGTAAAGAAAAAGGTTCTAAAGGTATGCATTCGTTCACGCTCGCCGTGTAAGCGGAATGAGGGGAAGACATGTCGAAAATAAGACGTTTTTTTACCGGAGTATTTCCGTGTTGCGACGCCGATGGAATTGATACGAAAAGGCGAAAAAGGAGGGGAATGAAAAGGACCAATGACGTAACCTTTATTTACCTCTTTCTCTAACAGATTAGAAACCACATCTGGTTCAGTAATAGCTGATTGCATATTTTTAGCTATAAAAGAGGTGGTGAGATTGGAAAGGATGCCCACCCGAAACCCTTGAGACAGACTGGTGATTAGATAATCGACAAAAGTCGGATCGGGATGAGAAGAGAGGTAGTTAGAAAGAATGGAAACATTCATGGGAGCAGAAGGGTGGCTTTTCAGAATTTTCTGCGAAATGGGGCTTTGGAGGTTTGTATCGGCTTGGACAGACTGATTTCGGGTGCGGATCCTTGCAGAAACTGCAAATGTGTTCATATTTACATTGAGAAAAGGAACAGACAGATTCATTGAAGTTATTGCAAATAAGAGCGCCTTTGTGTTCTGTGTTATAGCGATTCTTGCTGTTATGTGGAAGCCTTACGTTATCAGCACCTTGGACAGCGTGCGGCTCTTGGCTGGCAAAAGCTTTGGGGCAGAAAGGCGCCGAGTGTCCGTGAGCACTACAGATATTACAAGCCAGCGTTTTGGCACCGCCGAAATGGCGAACGAGCAGTTCGGTGTCCGTCACGGACCAGTCTAATCTGGTGTTAAACAGTGAAATAAAGGAAGCGGATTTAGCGGAGAATGATTTATGATATTCGTAGAATAATGTGCCCCCGTAACATTGATTTAAAGTCTGCCATCATGGCTAAATATAAATCCAATTCTTCCCTTCGATCTGGGAAAGCCTGGCACAGAATGTCTCTAAATACACTGAAAGCGATGACAAACTCTGCGAATGTAAGATTCCGTTGTAACCTCGGATCGGAAGTTTTAAGCAAGACTGCCACGTCACCGCAGTCGACCACCTTCCTTTCAGCAGCAGGCAAGGGAAGCAGAAGTGAAGCAAGGTTTAAATCCTTACCTTGAATGATGTTTGTTCTGATGTGGGGAGATACCGTAGCAGCGGCTGGAGAAACGAAACGCCTACCGAATAGCTGGCCAGGGGTTGCTGTTGAAAGGTTAAATAATGGGGTTTCGGTTGGAGCGGGGACATCTTGGAATGGAGTCTGAGCCGGTTGGTGAGAAGTTGGCAGGGCTGAAGAAGTAGAAGCGACGCTCGAGGGATCACTTGATCCGCTGGCAGGAGGACGGATTTGAGGAGTTACGCCGAAGGTGACAGCCGGATCCGGGCCATTGGAACTAGCAGCTGACTGTTCGAATTTTGCCATCCTTGATTCCAGACTTTTGACGGTTTGGGAGAGGCTTTGAACCGCTTGGAGGAGTTGAGTGTTAACTCCGTCAGGTTCTGTGATGTCCGGATGAACAGGTGCCCGAGCATGCAGCGTGGTTCTTTTGGCTGGATGTGGTGACGATGATTTTGCTGTTCTCTTTCTGCAGGCTTGTTTTGAGTGGCCGGGCACTGAAGGAGTAGCGAGATTAGAGACGGACTCAGGTGGATTACCCAGGGTATTTTGGGTGAGAAGAAGAAGATCCTCTCTGGACAAACCATGGCTGACGGGAATGCCAGCTGATTCCAGAGTACTGTACACGTCGTCCGTAGACCACGTAGCCCATGGCGAGTCACGGCGTTGGAGGCGTGTGCTATGCCGAGTTGGAAGAGGAGAGGGCGGGACGAACTCATCATCAGAGTCTAAGTAGTCGCAGACGATTGGAGTTTCGTTGGACATGGTGGTTAGCAGTAACGCGAGCAATCGTTGTCGCGTCGGCATCTGCAAACTCAAACATGTGTAAGTACAATATTTTATACCGAAGTATAAAGACGTGATTGGATAATGATGAAGGTAATTAGTGACGAAGTAATTAAGTCTTCCTGGCAGAACTTAGGTTAAAGCTTTCATAGCAGATAAGGAGATAGAGATAGAGGAAGAAAAGGAGGGACATGTAGAGGCACAAGTGTTTTCTATAGTTTTTACTATAACCGCTGTTCTTAATTATTCTGTAGAACAGAGAAGAAAAAGCCATCAGGTTGGGACAATTTAAGACATTTCAGTTTCTAATCCCAGAGGTAATATTATTTTAAACTTAAAATTGTCTTCTCTAGTGTTTCTTTTTCAAAACTGCATCAAAGCATTTGCTGCTGTATCAATACATAATCATCCATATCTATACATGAATCAGCAAGGAATGCATCACAATATATTGCTGTATTGATATTTTGAACAGCGCAGTTTAAAGCCTTGTTTCATGTGCCCCTTTTAGACTTTGAGCATCTCCCCCTCCAAAGGTCTCTGCACGGCCCTGTTTTGAGGGAGTGTTAAAAAAGTTAACAGCTTAAGTCATTTGTGGATTAATGCCTATTGGAGATGCGAACCGTTTCAAACAATTCAGTTTGATTTGGTGAACTGGTTCAAGAAGATCCGGTTACATCGAATGATTCGTTCGTGAACCGGATATCACAAACTGCAGTGTTTTGAAATCTCACACAACAGACTCTGAAGAGAAGACAATGCTGAATAAAGTCGTAGTTTTTGCTATTTTTGGACCAAAATGTATTTTCGATGCAGTAATATGTAGTTATTAGCCTTGTCCACTCTATTTTTTGTTGGTTTTCATGAGACCCCCCTTGAAATGACCAGGACCCCGCATTGCCCCCCCAATCAAAATTGTCTGGAGCCGCCACTGCCTATACACCTTCCCTTTAAGACACTGAGCTATATACACCGCACGTGCTGGGTCACGGTAAGCAACCGAACCTTAAAGTTGTGTGTTTTCATGCAGAAAAGTATGAAAAAAAAACCGTTTATTTTGCATTCTCTAGTGGAAATATGAATGTTAATAATGTTGATGATACACTAATCTAGTAAGCATATATTTGCACAATATTGGGTTATTTGTTAATCTACGTTGGGAAGCTAACATGCTAGTAGCTCAGACACATGCTGTTATGTGTTGTTGTTATTTTAAGATATAAATCTTGATCTGTTAGCTATTTTGAAATTGTTTTGATATGCTGCGCGATCATGGTAAATTTAAGACCATTGATGATTGTTTATCGGTGTTTAGCATCTGAAAATTGATAGAAAAACTGTAATATTCTTTATAACTATTTTCCACAATTTTCCTAATTTCCACACATACACGCACATACAGACTACAATGTCTTTTGCCTGTATACCTTAATGCTCACCAACGTGGACTGTATAAACCAAACTCATTAAAGCTTTCTTGGATGTTACTCTCTGAACCTTTTACTCTCTTACCGGAGTCACCAGTTTTCAAAGGTCTATCAGAACAATCCAGAGGTTCCACCTCTACACGCCATTTTATTCTACTGGAGTAGATTGTTTCGGCCCCTTTTCAATCAAAGTTGGACGTCGCCACGAAAAAAGATGGGGCATCCTCTATAAATGCATGACAACTCGATGTGTGCACCTTGACATGTTAGAACACCTTGACAGTGATGCATTCCTGCTCTCTCTGCGTCATTTTATAAGCCCATGGAATTGCTCTGCGACAACAGTACCAACTTTGTAGGAGGAGATCGAGAACTACGTGAGACCTTCGATTTCATGGACCCCAAGCTTCAAGAGCTGCTTGCTCCACAGAAGATCAGATTCAGCTGATCAGACCGGTCTGTAAAGACTGCACTACGTGTCATTCTGCAAAAGCAAACGTTGCCAGAGCCAGTGCTGCAGACCTTGTTAGTGAAAGTCGAGGGCATTCTAAATGCCAGGCCTCTTGGCTACGTATCTTCTGATGTCGCAGACGTGGACCCAGTGACTCCGAATCTACTTCTTATGGGCCGTCATGATGCCTCCCTACCTCAAGTCGTATTCGACTCTACCAACCTGCTCGGAAGACACAGATGGAAACACAGCCAGATGTTGGCAGATCGTTTCTGGACTGCCTTCACCCTTGATTACCTCCCATGTTTGCAGGATCGGCATAAGTGGAGAAAGAATGGCAGAGGCTGACTGTGGGCCAAGTGGTTCTCATTGTTGATCCCCAACTTCCTCGTGCCCTCTGGCCTGTAGGCACAGTGACTGAGACATTGGCTGGACCTGACGGAAAAATTTGCACTGCTCGGGTCAGAGTTCATGAGAAATCCTACACTCGCCCAGATGTTAGGTTGATTGCACTTCCCCACTTTGAGGAAGAGCCTTAGACACTCTTGATGTTTACAATTATCCAGTTAGAATATAGGGGGCGGTATAATATAGTTGTAACGTGCGTACGTTACAGCTAGAGCTCTTATTACATTATAATCCTCCACGTCCGCTGCGTTCTCAAAACTCAGGCAATTTGAGACACACTCTTGCTGTTTAAATCTAGATTAAAGACCCATCTCTTTAACCTAGCTTACACATAACACACTAATATGATTCTAATATCCAACTCCGTTAAAAGATTTTTAGGCTGCATTCACGAGTTCGCACTTACATATAAGTATTTTTTTTAAAGTATTATAATGCATATTTGGCGTGCTGTCCGGGGAAGGGCTCCGAGCTCGGGAATGGCCTGAACCTAGACTACCCCCCCCCTCGTATATAAGGTGTAAAATGAACTAGTGGAGGAGATGGGGTGGAGGGGGGATGATGATAAACCGTCAATGGAGACAGGTAGGCTAAGTCAACTGTATTTACCCTTTAGGCGCCAGAGGTTTTTCCTAAAATGTTCGATTTTGACATCTTAATTTCAGAAGGCTATATCTTAAAATTTATAAAAGATAGAGACTTTCTGTCAATTATACAAATATTAAGGATGACCCAATGCTTATGTAGGGATTTTATTTTCCCATCTAATTTGCATATTATGACGTCATATGGGGTTGGCCATCTTGAATTATAGAATTTTCATGAAAAGTCACATGTTTAATTAATAAAATGCAGCACTTCTTTCTCCCAAAAAATGTCCCTCACCTTCTGTGTAATATATATCACAATACTGAATGCTCAGGTAAATAGTAAGTAGTAAACGAACTGTGTAAATCATTACTAATAAATGGTAGAAACAAACCGAATGCATGTATTAGTTGGGTTTTTCAATTTACTACATGCAGCAGGCACTCTGATTCCATGTATGGGGCACATATATATTATTCATATGACACACAAACACAAGTAGACAAGACCTGTTTAGTTCAAAAGCTATGCCCCGTGTCACATCGCCTCTGCTTCTGCTATGAGCTGCACGGGCAGATCTGCCTCATGCACGCGCCAAGTGTGCACAGCTCGGACTACTGTCAGTGTCATTGCGACTCCCCACTTTGCCTCCTAACTGTCCTATGAATACTTCGACCTCGTCTAACATACCCAGTGGCATAAGACAAAGTCTCCACTACAATACTATCGCCGCGATTGCGGAGAGGCGCGGTCAGAAGACAAATATAACGTTACATGTCCAGCGCGGTAAAAATCTCCCGCCTCGTCCCCGCAACAATAACACGCCTGCTAATTTCGCGATGAACACTCTGACCCCGGCAAACATTGTTCACACCTCTGACATTTGGCAAAGGACCATTTACATTAGGCAAAGGATTCACCGTTTGTGCTTGGTGAAGGGCTACTTTCACTTTCAGTATCACCGGCATCTTCTGAATGCAGCTATTCCCCTTCAGAATCAGTGTCCGCAAATAGAAGTCCCAACACTTCATCGTGGGTTCATTGAAGCTTTATTGATGCCATTAGATAATAATAATAATGATAATAATAATAATCTATTGCCAATACTCGCTGACGTTGACAATATTGCTCTGATAAAATGGCTCACTCTCACACTAGCTCCGCTTTTTTTCGCACTGATTCAATGCGCTCTAGCTCGAAGATTTTGTATAGGAGCATTACGTTTTTTTGAGTCAGAGATGAAGTATTACATGTCTGCTATCTGGTGCAGGGGAGGTTGCATGAAATTTGACACCCTATTTGACAAAATCGGCCGTTTTATTCAGTGCCGCATCTTGTCGAGTAAACTCGACCGTGGCGTCAAGAGGGTTAATACCCTAGGGTTGATTATCTTAAGTAGCTCCACCTGTGCAAATTAGGCTAAGTATCTGACGTGCTCCTCCAAACCTTGTTAATGAAACAACATTTCACGAGTTCACACTTACATATAATTAGCTGAAGTATTATAATGTATATTTGGTGTGCTGTACGGGGAAGGGCTCCGAGCTCGGGAATGGCCCGAACCTAGAGTACCCCCCAAAAAGCAATAGCGGAAAAGAAGCCGCCAGACTAAGGACCCCCCCACAATAGCTTTGAGATGTGGCGGGGACTGATATTTAGAAAGTCAGCTGGTTGGCAGGTCGGAACAGCCTATGTACTCCCGTGGGCACAACTTTACATATTTGGAGAGATAGGCCCTACCGGCTGCTTGTATCGGACTATGTGATTTGGGGCGCCCAGTCGGGAGGGCTTGAGCCATTGAGCCAACTTTTCGTTCAAACAGGAACGAAAAGTTAGGTGGCCGTGAGACTCTCGCCAACGTCCGATGGGAGCTCAATACTCAAGGCACCGAACGGGTAAGCCTCTCTGACCGTAGCATGGAAAAGTAAAGTTAATGTGGCTGGGAGACTCTCGCCGACGTCCGATGGGAGCTCAATACTCAAGGCACCGAACGGGTAAGCCTCGCCAACCGTAGAAAGGAAAAGGTAAGGTTGTCTAGCTGGGAGGCTCTTGCCGACGTCCGATGGGAGCTCAATACTCAAGGCATCGAACGGGTAAGCCTCTCCGGACACAAGACAGAAAGGGTAAAATTGTGTTGCCAGGAGTCTCTCGCCAGCGTCTGATGGGAGCTCAATACTCAAAGGCCGTGATCACGCCCGTAAATGGTGAAATATGTCCCTAAATAAATTGGTCCTGCCGGAATAATGCATGAAACTTATGTCTGTATAATCTCAGTGAGGTTTAAACATGCACGGTAAGGCAAATATAATATCTTTAGACATTTCAGTGTGGATGACGACTCTGGAAATAATGCCCTTGGCTTCGTGGTAAAAAATGGCATCGTTATCCGACAGAACTACGTCATAACCTCATTTAACAAACTTTAAGCCCCCTTTCCACGATTGTCACATTTCTCCCTCTAGCGGCAGTTGCGCAGAACTTTCAAACTGGTTGTGCAGCCACCATTACCTTGGCATATTCACCATGGTAAAATTAATAATTTTAATGAATATAATTAATGTATGAATGCATTGTCACAAATCAGATGACCCCCCCCCCCCCAAAAAAAAACCAGTAGGTTTTATGGGGCTAATCAACGTAAATAATGGTTTAATAATTATTTCTCCCATAATTATTATAAACCACCGTTTTACAGAAATAGAGTTTAAGGAATAATGTTAAAGTTAACAATATATTGGTAATTCGGACCTCGCAACGATAGTTTTGATTAGAATACGTCACATTCGGTCGGGCGTTGCATACGGTCTAGTCGCAGAAGTTAAAATATTTGAACGCATCCGAGGCTCAAGTCAGATCCGAAATTTCCACATACATATGTGATCAGAACTCCACGCAGCTCCCGCACTACTTTCCATTGGAAATGAATGACTTTCGGTCTGTCGCTTGTTGTTCGTTGGAGACAGTGGAAAGGCGGCTTTAGCCGCGAAACCTGTATTTAGTGTCTTCCCCTGAAAATGTATTGATTATGACGCGCGGTCTGTGCCGCTAGAGGAGGCAGCCTCAAACTGCGCCTCGGCCGGAAAAAACCGCGGTGAAAGGCTGAGCCACGGCAGTAAGTGAGAGAGGCTTGCTTCGGTAAGAACTGGGGTGTGGCCCAGGCTGGTTGAATGCCTGCTGCTGCTGCGAGCCAGCGCTCGAGGAGAGCCCGGTCTTGAGCAGAATGATCGTGGTGTCGAGTGAGGTGATCTCGAGGCTTTGCACAGTCTATTGGCCACGACGTATGGCTTAGCGAGAAGAGCAGCTGTCGCGATGACGCTTGTTGGTTTTCAGCGGCCGTGTCTGGAGAGGTAGGAATGATCATGGGTATCGGCAAAAGCAGCAGATCTGAAAAATCCCCGGTATGGATCTCCTCGTTGGAAAGAAAATTGGGGCCGTGATAAGATGATAGATAGAGCAAACCGGGATGCTGATAAACCGTCAATGGAGACAGGTAGGCTAAGTCAGCCGTATTAATACCCTAGGGTTGATTATCTTAAGTGGCTCCACCTGTGCTAATTAGGCTAAGTATTTGACGTGCTACTCCCGAACCTTGTTAATGAAACTACATTTAATTAGGTAAAACGGGACCGGGAACACTTCCCATAACACCCGATGTACTTGCTACATCATTAGAAGAATGGCATCTACGCTACGTCTGTTTCTCGCTTATTCCAAGGTCACCGTAGCCACCAAATCCAGTCTGTATCCAGATCAGATGGTGGATTAGCACCTAGAAAGGACCTCTTTTTAAGAAAGCGGAGACCAGGACAACTAGAGCCCCAGATACAGATTCCCTGTAAAGACCTTGTCTCAGACGACCACCGGGACAAGACCACAGGAAACAGATAATTCTTCTGCCAAACTGACTTTGCTGCAACCTGGAATTGAACTGCTGGTTTCGTCTAGTCAGAGGAGAACTGGCCTCCAACTGAGCCTGGTTTCTCCCAAGGTTTTTTTCTCCAATCTGTCACCGATGGAGTTTTGGTTCCTTGCCGCTGTGGCTTGCTTAGTTGGGGTCACTTCATTTACAGCTATCTTTGACTTGATTGTAAATGATTGCACAGATACTATTTAAACTGAACTGAGATGATGACATCACTGAATTCAATTAACTCTTTTCCTAATTAATGTTGTTCAGTTGCTATGACGCAATCTTTTTTGTTGTAAGTGCTATATAAATAAAGGTGACTTGAATTGACATTACTGTTGTGAAGTTGGGAAATGTCAACACTTGTTGATGCTTTATTTTTCATTAATTTAGCCACTGTATTTAACTGTATATAAAAAAATACCTGGGGTTATGTTAGTTTTCTTCTAAAAGAGACGAAAAGTAATCAGATCTAGCAGTTTTTAATGCTTTTCTGTAGGATAGGTTACTTTGCCACCAAATAATACGAAATACCTCTAGTTTAGTTTTCCTCCAGTTGTGCTCCATTTTCTGAGCTGCTCTCTTTAGGGTGCGAGTATGCTCATTATACCATGGTGTCAGACTGTTTTCCTTATAAAAGGGCAACTGTATTTAAAATGCTAGAGAAGAGAGAGTCCATAACTTCTGTTATATCATCAAATTAATGGTTCTGCCATACTTGTAACAAGAAGTAGAATTTACAGTTTTAGCTATATGAAGTTTGCTCAAAATTAAATAATGATCTGAGAAATCATCTCTTGGCTGCATAATTTCAACACCATCAACATCAATTCCATGTGACAGTATTAAATCTAGAGTATGATTTCGACAATGAGTAGGTCCTGAGACGTGTTGTCTAACCCCAGTAGAGTTCAGAATGTCTATAAATGCTGATCCCAGTGCATCTTTTTCATTATCAACATGGATATTTAAATCACCAACTATTAAAACTTTATCTGCAGACAGCACTAACTCGGACATAAAATCAGCAAACTTTTTGATTAAGTCTGTATGGTGCCCTGGTTGCCTATATACATTAGCCAGTACAAATATCATTTTTATCATTAAAATTTATCATTATCATTTGTTTCTCTGGATAATGTTATATGAAGCACCATTAATTCAAACGAGTTATACTTGAAACCTGCCCTCTGAGAAATTCTGAAAACATTATAAATTGAAGCAACACCTCCCCCTTTGACTTTTTGGATGTGGCTCATGATTATAACAGTGATCTTGGGGGGTGGAATCATTTAAAATAATGTAATCATCAGGTTTTAGCCAGGTTTCTGTCAAACAGAGCACATCTAGATTAGGATCAGTGATCATATTATTTACAAAAAGTGTTTTCGTAGAAAGGGATCTGATATTCAATAAGCCAAGCTTTATCATTTGTTATCCGTATTGCATCTATTTTTTGTTTGTTGAACCTCAATTAAATTGTTAATCTTAACTTGGTTTGGACGTTTTTTGTGTTTTCTAGTTCGGGGAACAGACAGAGTCTGTATAGTGTGATATCTAGGTGAAAGAGTCTCTATGTGCTGAGAATTAACTGACCTCTGTGACGTGAGGCAGCTAGGAGACGGTCGGTTTAGCCAGTCTGTCTGCTTCCTGACCTGGGCCCCAGTTAGTCAATTATAAACTCTAAGACTATGTGCCATATTTCTAGAGAGAAGAGCGGCACCACTCCAGGAGGGATGAAGACCATCTCTTTTCAACAGGTCAGGTCTGCCCCAAAAGCTCGTCCAATTGTCTATAAAACCTATGTTATATGTTATTAAAGTCACAGAACAGAGACAATTCAGAACGGAAGAAGCATCAGACTAAATCCCCTCATGGCGTTTTTCATCAGAGAGCTTGTCAGGTTTGCCAAAATTACTGAAATTTAACACGACAACACAAACTAATTGTTTGTATTTTATTTCTGTAAAGCCTGTTTTGTGGAGACTATGATGATGCCCTTTTTCAGCTAGTGCATGCTAGAGGTCAAGACTTGTAATTTGTATTTTTAAAAAGAAAATGTCCAACAATTAAAAATAATATTATCAGGACAGAGGCTAATGAGTTATTGTGATTTTTATGGGGGTGGGGTTGTACAAATATGGGTTACAGTGCTGTATTGCAATTGGATTGTTTTATACAGGTAAAAAATGCAAATAAAACTAACAGTAGTAATACATCCATCTACTGTAAAAATTTACAGCAATCTCTTTACAGTGTAGTTTAGGTGCTTATCAGTTTGCACCCAGAGCATAGTCCAGACCTGACAGCAGCAAACACCAATACAGGTACATTTTCTTTCTTTTTTTTCTGAAATCACTCACTGTTATACTGTAAATTTATATTGTAAATGACATTCTAATAATAATGTCTGGAAGTCGTGGCCTGGTGGTTAGAGAATTGGACTCCCAATCGAAGGGTTGTGGGTTCGAGTCCCGGGCCGGCAGGAATTGTGGGTGGGGGGAGTGCATGTACAGTTCTCTCACCACCCTCAATACCGCGACTGAGGTGCCCTTGAGCAAGGCACCGAACCCCCAACTGCTCCCCGGGCGCCGCAGCATAAAAAATGGCTGCCCACTGCTCCGGGTGTGTGTTCACAGTGTGTGTGTGTGTTCACTGCTCTGTGTGTGTGCACTTCGGATGGGTTAAATGCAGAGCACAAATTCTGAGTATGGGTCACCATACTTGGCCGAATGTCACTTCACTTCATGTATTTAGAAATTTATAAACTATTTTTGTGGCGAAACAGGGATGGGCAAACTTGGTCCTGGAGGGCCACTGTCTTGCAGTTTAGATTTAACCCTAATCAAACACACCTCTACCAGCTAACTTAATTAGGATTACTAACATGCTACAGGTGAGTTTTATCAGGCTTGAAGCTAAACTCATTTAATATTTAAACTGCACAAAAAATATATAAACACAACACTTTTGTTTTTGCCCTCATTTTTCATGAGCTGAACTCAAAGATCTAAGACTTTTTTCTATGTACACAAAAAGGCTTGTTTCTCTCAAATATGTGGGATGCCGTAATCTAGTGGTTAGAGAGTTGGACTCTTAACCCTAAGGTTTTGGGTTTGAGTCTCGGGAGACTGAGGTGCCCTTGAGCAAGCACCGGATCCCCAACTGCTCCCCGGGTGCCGCAGCATAAATGATGACCGCTGCTCCGGGTGTGTGTTCACTGTGTGTGTGTGTGTGTGTTCACTGCTGTGTGTGTGCACTTTGGATGGGTTAATTGCAGAGCACGAATTCTGAGTATGGGACACCATTTACACTTTTCACTTTCAATATTGTTCACAGATCTATCTAAATCGGTGTTAGTGAGCACTTCTCCTTTGCCGGGATAATGCATCCACCCCACAGGTGTGGCATATCAAGATGCTGATTAGACAGCATGATTATTGCACAGGTGTGCCTTAGGCTGGCCACAATAAAAGACCATTCTAAAATGTGCATTTATACTGTATTGGAGAGTCCGAAAACCAGTCAGTATCTGGTGTGACCACCATTAGCCTCACGCAGTGCAACACATCTCCTTCACATAGAGTTGATCAGGTTGTTGATTGTGGCCTGTGGAATGTTGGTCCACTCCTCGTCATTGGCTGTACAGTGAAAACCGGGACTCATCCGTGAAGACAACACCTCTCCAAAGTGCCAGACACTATCAAATGTGAGCATGAGCTGCAGTCAGGTCGAGACCCTGATGAGGATGACGAGCATGCAGATGAGATTCCCTGAGACGGTTTCTGACAGTTTGTGCTGAAATGCTTTGGTTCTGCAACTGATTATTGCAGCAGCTGTGCGGGTGGCTGGTCTCAGACGATATTGGAGGTGAAGATGCTGGATGTGGACCTGGGTTGGTGTGCTTACAGGCCTTTTTTGTACATAGAAAAAGTCTTATATCTTTGAGATCATTTCTCTTTTGAAAAATGGGGGCAAAAGCAAAAGTGTTGTGTTTATAATTTTGTTCAGTGTATAAACAAATGTACAGTATAAAGGTGAGTGATGTCAGAAAAAGAAAACACCTTGGTTTCTGCTGCTTTGGAAAATGCTAGCAGCTCGGAAAGTTTTTTTCCTCCCCTCTGATAGGTTCCCCAAACTAGCCCTTCTGATTGGCCAAAACTCTCTGATCTCTGAACAGTGCCCACCGTTGCCTGTACAGATGCACAAATCACTTTTGCACCATTTATCACACAGAGATGTGCTGCAAAAGGGTGTACAAAACTTGTCACTTGCAAGTGAAAAACAGTGAAA
This sequence comes from Carassius carassius, assembly GCF_963082965.1. Lineage (NCBI taxonomy): Eukaryota > Metazoa > Chordata > Actinopteri > Cypriniformes > Cyprinidae > Carassius > Carassius carassius. The sequence goes on along the minus strand of NC_081768.1, from coordinate 33,256,791 downwards.
ACCATTGTCGTAAAGCACTTGTCTTTGTGCTAGAAAAAGTATCCAAGAAAAAAAATATATATATCTACGAAAACATTCTACAAGCATGCAAATCTCATTGTAAGAATTCACAAATTGATTTGCAGATGTACAAAATTTGTCCATGACTTCACATTGAGCGTACGAGTTTCTCGATTTGTGTTTGCAACTTTTGACAAGTGACTTCCAATTTACTGGTACATGTGTGGCTATTCTCTACAACTACAAATTCCATTGTCACATACTCGGTTGTTTTGCACCAAAAATACCTTCATACATATCTGCCATATGTCCATAAACTGACAGTCACCACTGATAAGATACTACTAAATATTGTAGAAACTCAATTTTCTGTAAATTTGCTTTGCAACAATCTGCATCATAAAAGGCGCTCTACAAATACACTTGAATTTAAATTGCATTCCTTCTCTCACCACACACCATGATCCTTAATATGACTTTGACCTATTTATAAATGTGCACTCAGCTTGCTGTTGTCTTGACACTGTACACCAGAGCAATCTGACAGCTCCTCCACAGCCATGCCTGCACTGGAAGAGTGCCAGCTGGATTATCTGACAGCATGAAGAAGCAGTGAAAACCTGAGCAGCTGATTCCCATTCCCACTCTTGCCCAAACAAATCTGTCAATCATTACAGAAATTTTCATCTATGTGGACAAAGACGCATTTTACATTATGCTTGTCTTGAATACTTTATTTACTGAACTTTAGGAATCATCTTGGATATATTTGCCTAATTTTACTTATTTAACAAGGAAAATCCTCTCAGAGATTAAAAATCGCTTTTACATTAGTGTCTTGGCCAACTTATACACATCTACACAAACAACCCCAATTCTCAAATAATATTTTAATTTAGTTTTTTTGTAAGACACAAATAATATCTTTAATTTCATTTAGAAAGAATTCTAATCCATGGGGTACAGCATACCTAAAACATACTTTTTCAGCATACTCTTTTTTTTGCCTAGTTCAGTTCAGACAATCGGTGCAGAAAGAGAAATTTGGGAAACAATGAAATTAACTACCAATAATTTTCTGTTGAAGAAAAATTAAACATATGGGCAAATAAAATCTGTTGTATTGTTTGTTTTGAAATTCAAAAAGAATTCTCTCCTGTTTAAGAAAAAAATAGGTTTACAGTATACACTTTCATCTTGTGTAAAGTAAAATTCTTTAAATGCAGAGACATTACTTTGACTTCTCTTATCAATCACTCTGTGGGGGTGTGTAACTGTATACTAGGATAAAAACAGAACAGAACACATTCATCATAAATAGAAAGTAAAACCCAGCCCATTATAACCAAATACAGTGGCTGCACTGCTGAGACAACATCTTGAGTCTATATAAAAAGAGTCATCCTGGACCTCAGTGACTTCCAACCACTGGAAGGTGAGTCAAGACTTTACTGTGCCAAAATTATTAATTTAATTGATCATTTTAATCAATTTTTTTTTTTTACTGTTATATTTGGTTGACATTAATAGCAATGTTTGATATCGTTAAAAGAAAAAAGAGCTTATATGAGATTATATATCAACAAAAATCAATATCCAATAAATAGTCTGTGTCCATGTATTTATTTAACAAAACCTAGCAGAAACATTTATGGTCTTGAAAAACGAAAAGGTGAGCAGATTGGATGTTCACGTAATGATATACTGCATCTTTAATGAAAATACTTTGTTAATGCAAAATTAATTAATAAAAAAGAATAATTATTTTTGGAACACATTGTTTTTTTCATAACTTAAGTAAGTCTGACACTTAAAAATGTGTACCTTTTAACATTTTAAGCCGAAAAGTACAATCATGGGAGATGGAGTGTTTCAGCTCGGCGGCCATTTACCTCTGGCAGCCAGAAGGAGAGTGAATCAAGGTTCAGAACACCCCCTTCGATGCCAAAACAGCATTCTTTATGACAGATGCAGCTGATATGTACCTGGAAGGTATTTTTTATTTTTATTTTTTTAAAAAGGGGGTCAAAGCTAATGTCAAAACTCACAGTGGGAAAGTATAACGGGAAAAAAAGACTCTGTGCTTCAGACTGTTACAGTAAAATAAGATGAAATATTCCCAATGAATCCTCCCATTGTTTGACAGAATTGAGCACATGGCCAACCCTTACGACTATCCAATGATCAGCCAGGGTGAAATCACTGTCAAGAGCATCAATGATGTGGAGGAGTTCATTACCACTGTATGTTGACAACTGCAATATTATTCTTATTATAATTTTTGAGGTGGCACAATAAGTACAATCAATTTTATCTGAAGTAACACATTATATATTGAGTTATTTTAATAATGTGTCGCTGAAAAAAGCACTTACACACTATTAATAATATGTTACCTGCCCAACCGGATGGTATGAAATACTAAATGTGTGTTATAGGTCAGTGATTGGGCTTGGACAATCACAACTGAGTGTTTTTATTACCTACATATAAGACTACATTTTGTACAAGGAGAGAGTAAAAAAAACGATGTAAAGGTTTGGATGGAAGATTCTGTGCTCTGTTTACAAGAGTGTTATGATTGCATGAACTGGACTATGCTTAAAGAAAGCTTTGGTGATGATTTGGATGAACTTGCTGGGGCCCCTTCTCTGTACATCACTAACTCAGTTAGCTGGATTTTATTTTTTTGACGATTTAACGTGATCTTGGATTATTTGGGTCTTTGAAGCTCATCCTGGACTTGCTGTCATAGTAAATGGTCTCTAAGCTTAAACCTGATTGGGAGCAGGCTTATGTCATATGGGCTTATTTCATTAGATTGCATCTTTTAAGTGGAATTGATATTTAAAATCTTTCCCAGCCACTGATAATTTATTACATGAGTACCCTACTAACCCAGGGACAATAAATTAAAATGATAAAAAATTTAAAAAATTAATTAGAAAATAATATTTTAATTTTGTGTTATCTATAATAATATAGACACAGCCCTTTCTACTCACTGAAATATTTATTTGTGATAAAATATTTACTTTATGATTGTATTTGAGTCTTACACACATGCTATACAGTTAATCTGAGTTGTGCATTAATTTGAGTACTGGCAGCTATCATTGGCTTGATGGAGTGAAGGAGGTGCAGATAACTTGATCTTGACCCTTAAAAAACTTAAATGAATGCTGTCACATAACAAATCTACTTCGAAGATGAAATCACATGAATTGATAATAACAAAAACTCTGTACAAATACTAGAAAATGTGAATATAAATCATTTGGAAATAAATAAAAGAAAAGAAATGCACATTTAAAGTATCTATTATAACATTTAGTTTTGTTTTTCAGTTGACTGTTTCCTTGTAAAAGTCCAGAATGTTTTACATGAGGAGTCTTTTTTTAATTATGAGATGTCATTACATTGCTGTCTTGCTGTATCTGTATCTGTCCTATAGGGGGAACACGAGAACGCACAGTAACCTTAATCCAGATATTTTAATAAAATCCACAATTTCTTTAGAAGTACCAAATTAGCCAGAGATCAGTTATCACAATTAGAAGATCTGGCATCTTTCAGATCATCTCAGAAATATTAAGTGAGGTGTGAAGAACGGGCCCCTGATGTGACTTGTTCTTATGTTGCCTTTTGTTGATGATAATTCTTTATAAGACGGTCAAAATCTACCCAAATAACAAACCATGGGTGACTGAAATCTGTTAAAACCAAAATAGAAAGTAAGAGATGGGTGTTTAAACACGGTAAATACATTTATCTGCATAAACAAGTAGTTGAACCGAGAATAGTTGTTAATAAATTGGGCTTGGCCTTGTCTAGTATGAAAAGTACATTAGTGTATGATAGTTCAAAGCACAATATTCAGGTCATCTTGGACGGATATAATTCTGGTTTGGAATTTCAAATGCCTTGAATGTTTTTTTAATCATTTTGATACAATTGTTTTATGTAAGGAAATCCAGGACTCGTGTTAAATGTAGATAGGCAGCATTTCTGTATAGACCAAGGGGAGGTGAATAAGAGTTATGGGCCTGATAATATTTGTAGGTGGGTACTCAAGAAAAGCGTTAAGTCCTGTATTTCACTACATTTTTTATATGTCTTTGAGGGTTCAGCATGTTTCAAATATGTGGAAGGATGCCCTGTTCTGAAATATAGATGTCCAAGGATGCAAAATGAACTTAGACCAGTGGATCTTAAATCTGTTTTAATGAAAATTATTGAAAGTCGTGTGAGATCTGAAATCTTTAGGATGACTGAAAGTTTATTTGATCAAATGCAGTTCACCTACAGATATAAAGATGTATATGAGTATAGAACAGGTGTAGAGAATGCCACAGTGACCTTCATGCATTCACTTTTTAACCATTTGGAGGGGAAGGGGTCTCATGCAAGACTTTTATTTGTATATTTTTCTTTATTTCAACCTCACATTTTAGTAACTAGGCTATTAGAACAATTTAAATTGAGTAATAACTTAATGGGTTGGCTTTTAGAATTCTTTGTAGTATTTAAACTTTATGGTCCTATTCTTTGGTGTCCTGGTTTGGGAATTTATCTTTAACCGCCTGGGCTTGGCAAAGACACCGGAGGGAGCACTTGGATATTTTCCAGATGACAGAAGAAACTTTAAATGCTGTGTCACTTTTGATTGGGCACATAATACATCACTTGAATCTGTACATGGTCTACTTTAACTGTTTAGAAGCAGATCTCTTAGAAGTGGTTAACGCCTCACTTCTTTCTGGGACATTTCCAAACTCCTTGAAAACAGCAGCTGTTAAGCCCCTCCTGAAAAAGAGCAATCTTGATAACACCATTTTGAGCAATTATAGACCAATATCTAATCTGCCTTTTATAGACAAAACTATAGAAAAGGTATTTTTTAATCAGCTGAATCAATACTTAAACTCAAATAGATATCTGGACAATTTTCAATCTGGTTTTCGACCACATCACAGCACAGAGACAGCACTCATTAAGATAATAAATGATATTCACTTAAATTGTGACTCTGCCAAAATATCATTGCTGGTATTGCTAGATCTCAGTGCTGTGTTTGACACTGTCGATCATAACATACTACTAAAGAGACTGTAAACTGGGTCTGGCTTTCTGGGATGGTACTCAAATGGTTCAGGTCATACTTAGAAGGGAGAAGTTATTATGTGAGTATGGGAGAGCATAAGTCTTAGTGGACGTCCATGACATGTGGTGTCCCACAAGGGTCAATTCTTGCACCGCTCTTGTTTAACCTGTATATGCTCCCATTATGTCAAATAATGAAAAAGAACCAAATTGCTTATCACAGCTATGCTGATGATACCCAGATTTACCTAGCCTTATCTCCAAAAGACTACAGCCCCATTGACTCCCTCTGCCAATGCGTTGATGAAATTAATAGTTTGATGTGCCAGAACTATCTTCAGTTAAACAAGGAAAAAACTGAAGTCATTGCATTTGGAAACAAAGATGAAGTTTTCAAGGTGAATGCATACCTTGACTCTAGGGGTCAAACAACAAAAAATCAAGTCAGGAATCTTGGTGTGATTCTGGAGACAGACCTTAGTTTCAGTAGACATGTCAAAGCAGTAACTAAACATAGTATTATTTAAAAAACATTTCAAGATTTTTTGTTTCAAGCCAAGACTTGGAGAAACTTGTTCATGCCTTTATCACCAGCAGGGTGGACTATTGTAATGGGCTCCGCACCGGCCTTCCCAAAAAGACCATTAGACTAGAACCAGAAAATCTTAGCATATCATACCAGTCCTCAGGTCCTTACACTGGCTTCCAGTTACATTTAGGAATGACCTAGGACCGAAAAACATTTCAGATATGTTTACTGTATATAAGCCTAACAGACCACTCAGATCACTAGGATCAAGTCAATTTGAAATACCAAGGGTTAGAACAAAACAAGGGGATTCTGCCTTTAGTTACTATGCTCCCCGCAGTTGGAATCAGCTTCCAGAAGAGATCAGATTAGTCACATTAAAACATTAGTCACATTTAAATCTAGACTCAAAACCCTTCTGTTTATTGAATGATCACTGTGCAATGTATGAACTGATTGCACTTTATTTAACGTATTCACTGTATTTTATGTAAAATCATTTTCTATTTCTAGCTGTTTTAAATTCATTTTAAATAATTCAATTTTTAAATCATTTCCAAAGTTTTAAAATTGTTTGTTTTATTTTTTGTTCTTGATGATTATTTTACTGTCTTTTATGTAAAGCATTTTGAATTACCATTGTGTATGAAATGTGCTATATAAATAAACTTGCCCTGCCTTGCCTTGTAAAGACCTTGTCTCAGACGACCACTGGGACAAGACCACAGGAAACAGATGATTCTTCTGCACAATCTGACTTTGCTGCCACCTGGAATTGAACTGCTGGTTTTGTCTGGTCAGAGGAGAACTGGCCCCCCAACTGAGCCTGGTTTCTCCCAAGGTTTTTTTTCTCCATTCCGTCACCGATGGAGTTTTGGTTCCTTGCCGCTGTCGCATCTGGCTTGCTTCTACAGCTTCTTCATCTACAGCGATATCGTTGACTTGATTGCAAATAAATGCACAGACACTATGCTGTTTTTCAAAAGAAAAGTGTTGGGAAATATTCCCTCCGGTCTGATAATTGTTTTACTCTATCCGTCCCATTTGTGAGAACTGAACTGGGAAAAAGGGCTTTTATGTACGGAGCTCCATTTGAATGGAATTTACTCCAAACTAAATTGAAATTACAAACTCTGTTGCCTATGGAACATTTTAAATCTATTATTCGGTCACTCGAAGAAGACTCATTGATTTGTAATTGTTTTTAAGTGTTTTAAATTGTGCATTTGTTGTTTCAATTTGTAAGTTGTGACTGTAACTGCTGTCCATTTTTGGCCAAGATTCTCCTGTGAAAGAGATTTTCCTGTTTAAATAAAGGTAAAAAAAAAAATGTTAGAATGCTGTTGATCGACTTCAGCTCAGCATTTAAACCCATGACTGCACTGCACTCACCTGGAACACCAACACCATGTCACTCTCCAAGATGGCATAACAGCACCTACACTCTCCCTCCACCCATCCTCACCCCATTCTACAGAAGAACCATAGAGAGCGTGCTGACCAGCTGCATCACTGTTTGGTACAGGAACTGCAGTGCAGCAGACTGCAAGACCCTCCAGTGGACAGTAAACACAGTCAAGTCAAGTCAACTTTATTTATATAGCGCTTTAAACAAAATACATTGCGTCAAAGCAACTGAACAACATTCATTAGGAAAACAGTGTGTCAATAATGCAAAATGATAGTTAAAGGCAGTTCATCATTGAATTCAGTGATGTCATCTCTGTTCAGTTAAATAGTGTCTGTGCATTTATTTGCAATCAAGTCAACGATATCGCTGTAGATGAAGAAGCTGTAGAAGCAAGCCAGAGGCGACAGCGCCAAGGAACCGAAACTCCATCGGTGACAGAATGGAGAAAAAAACCTTGGGAGAAACCAGGCTCAGTTGGGGGGCCAGTTATCCTCTGACCAGACGAAACCAGTAGTTTAATTCCAGGCTGCAGCAAAGTCAGATTGTGCAGAAGAATCATCTGTTTCCTGTGGTCTTGTCCTGGTGGTCCTCTGAGACAAGGTCTTTACAGGGGATCTGTATCTGGGGCTCTAGTTTTCCTGGTCTCCGCTGTCTTTCAGGGATGTAGAGTTCCTTTCTAGGTGCTGATCCACCATCTGGTCTGGATACGTACTGGATCCGGGTGACTGCAGTGACCCTCTGATCTGGATACAGACTGGATCTGGTGGCTACGGGGACCTCGGAATAAGAGAGAAACAGACTAATATTAGCGTAGATGCCATTCTTCTAATGATGTAGCAAGTACATAGGGTGTTATGGGAAGTGTTCCCGGTTCCAGTTTACCTAATTAATGCAGCCTAAAAATCCTTTAACGGATTTGGATATTAAAAGCAAATTAATATGTTATGTGTAAGCCAGGTTAAAGAGATGGGTCTTTAATCTAGATTTAAACTGCAAGAGTGTGTCTGCCTCCCAAACAATGTTTGGTTATTCCAGAGTTTAGGCGCCAAATAGGAAAAGAATCTGCCGCCCGCAGTTGATTTTGATATTCTAGGTATTATCAAATTGCCTGAGTTTTGAGAACGTAGCGGACGTAGACGATTATAATGTAAAAGGAGCTCATTCAAATACTGAGGTGCTAAACCATTCAGGGCTTTATAAGTAATAAGCAATATTTTAAAATCTATACGATGTTTGATAGGGAGCCAGTGCAGTGTTGACAGGACCGGGCTAATATGGTCATACTTCCTGGTTCTAGTAAGAACTCTTGCTGCTGCATTTTGGACTAGCTGTAGTTTGTTTAGAACAACCACCCAATAAAGCATTACAATAATCTAACCTTGAGGTCATAAATGCATGGATTAACATTTCTGCATTTGATATTCAGAGCATAGGCCGTAATTTAGATATATTTTTGAGATGGAAAAATGCAGTTTTACAAATGCTAGAAACGTGGCTTTCTAAGGAAAGATTGCGATCAAATAGCACACCTAGGTTCCTAACTGATGACGAAGAATTGACACAGCAACCATCAAGTCTCAGACAGTGTTATAGGTTATTACAAGCAGAGTTTTTTGGTCCTATAATTAACACCTCTGTTTTTTCAGAATTTAGCAGTAAGAAATTACTCGTCATCCAGTTTTTTATATCGACTATGCATTCCATTAGTTTTTCAAATTGGTGTGTTTCACGGGGGCCGCGAAGAAATATAGAGCTGAGTATCATCAGCATAACAGTGAAAGCTAACACCATGTTTCCTGATGATATCTCCCAAGGGTAACATATAAAGCGTGAAGAGTAGCGGCCCTAGTACTGAGCCTTGAGGTACTCCATACTGCACTTGTGATCGATATGATACATCTTCATTCACTGCTACGAACTGATGGCGGTCATATAAGTACGATTTAAACCATGCTAATGCACTTCCATTAATGCCGACAAAGTGTTCAAGTCTATGCAAAAGAATGTTGTGGTCAATTGTGTCAAACGCAGCACTAAGATCCAATAAAACTAATAGAGAGATACACCCACAATCAGATGATAAGAGCAGATCATTTGTAACTCTAAGGAGAGCAGTCTCAGTACTATGATACAGTCTAAATCCTGACTGGAAATCCTCACATATACCATTTTTCTCTAAGAAGGAATATAATTGTGAGGACACCACCTTTTCTAGTATCTTGGACAGAAAAGGGAGATTCGAGATTGGTCTATAATTACATTGTTAACTGAGAAGATGCGCAAATCCACGTTCATTTTCAGCGTTTGTTGGCGCAGCTTCTCAGTTAACAACGGCTCTGTGTAGTAACAGCTGCTCTATGTGAAATCACGCACCTGATGGAATTAACCGCTGAATAGAGAACCGGCTTTACTGACGAGATGCGCATAACGATCGGCCGATCGTGATCGGAGCACCCCTATCTATAATTATTTAGTTCTTTGGGGTCAAGTTGTGGTTTTTTGATGAGAGGCTTAATACCAGCCAGTTTGATGGTTTTGGGGACATATCCTAATGACAATGAGGAATTAATAATAGTCAGAAGAGGATTCTATGACTTCTGGAAGCACCTCTTTTAGGAACTTAGATGGTATAGGGTCTAACATACATGTTGTTGGTTTAGATGATTTAACAAGTTTATACAATTCTTCCTCTCCTATAGTAGAGAATGAGCGGAACTGTTCCTCGGGGGGTCTATAGTGCACTGTCTGATGCGATACTGGCTGAATGGTTGCAATTTTATCTCTAATATTATCGATTTTAGAAGTAATTTAGTTCATAAAGTCATTACTGCTGTGGTGTTGGGAAACGTCAACACTTGTTGAGGCTTAATTTATGTTTGTTATGTTTGTTTTCTTCTAAAAGAGAAGAAAAGTAATCGGATCTAGCAGTTTTTAATGCTTTTCAGTAGGATGGGTTACTTTCCCGCCAAGCAATACGAAATACCTCTAGTTTTGTTTTCCTCCAGCTGCGCTCCATTTTTCGGGCTGCTCTCTTTAGGGTGCGAGTATGCTCATTATACCATGGTGTCAAACTGTTTTCTTTATCCTTCCTTAAGCATAAAGGAACAACTGTATTTAAAGTGCTAGAACAGAGAGAGTCAATAGTTTCTGTTTCATCATCAAGTTGTTCTGAGGTTTTGGATATGAGATCCCTCCTGCCTGCGGGTGTCGCTGTTGGACAGTGTTTTCTCTACTTCCTGTTGGCCTTCTGTAGCAAATTGTAGCTCCGTGTAGCTGTTTTTATTTTATTTTTTTTCTCTAGAATCTTTATCTTACTATCACTCTCTGTTTTTTAAAGTGGTAAAATATAACTTAATTCACACCATATTTCTGATATTATCAATCAATCTTATCAGATTAACTTTGATCGTTCACTTTTATTTTATATCCGTGAGTGCAGTACACCTGCAAAGCGTTAGCACTCGTTAGCTTGTCATTAGCGTTTTCATTCGAACCTATCGCTGTTTTCTTTTCTCCTCTCCCTCGCTCCAGTTTTTCACAAGTTCATCAAACAACCGCAGTAAGAATTTTCATCAAGCACGGTGAGTAATGGCTTCTCCTATCATTGTTTCTTGCACCTCTTGCCACATGTACAGTTTATCTATCTCTGTCGCTGATGAGGGATTCACATGTGATAAATGCAGGGAAATAGTTAGGCTGACAGAGAAGATTTCAGAATTAGAGACACGCATCCAAACTTTAATTGAGGACAGTAAGAATGTTAGGGCTCTAGATATGGCTTTGGATGCGTCTAGCTCAGGGATTCCTGTACATTGTTCGGTTCCGGAAACAGAGCCCCAGCAGCAGGGCAACTGGGTGACGGTGAGGCAGCGTAGCCGTGGGTCAAAACACCGCTCTTCTGTTCCGATCAAAACATTAAACAGGTTCTCCCCACTCAGTGATGCACCCACTGAGAAACCTGATGAAAGTGCTCTAGTTATTGGTGATTCTATTGTACGGAACGTGAATATAGAGACACCAGCCACCATAGTCAAATGTTTACCGGGAGCCAGAGCGCCTGACATCTTGGCAAATTTAAAAGTGCTGGCTAATGCTAAACGTAAATACAGTAAGATTGTTATTCATGCCGGCGCTAATGATGTTCGACTTCGCCAGTCGGAGATCACTAAAAATAACATTAAAGAGGTGTGTGAACTTGCAAGCACGATGTCAGACACTGTAATATGCTCTGGTCCCCTCCCTGCTTACCGTGGTGATGAGATGCATAGCAGATTGTCATCACTCAATGGCTGGATGTCTAAGTGGTGCCCACAGAATAACATAGGTTTCATAGACAATTGGACGAGCTTTTGGGGCAGACCTGACCTGTTTAAAAGAGATGGTCTTCATCCCTCCTGGGGTGGCACCACTCTTCTCTCTAGAAATATGGCAAATAGTCTTAGTGTTTATACTTGACTAACTGGGGCCCAGGTCAGGAAGCAGACAGACTGGCTAAACCGACCGTCTGCTAGCTGCCTCCCGTCACAGAGGTCAGTTAATTCTCAGCACATAGAGACTCTTTCACCTAGATATCACACTATAGAGACTGTGTCTGTTCCCCGAACTAGAAAATACAAAAAAACGTCCAAACCAAGTTAAGATTAACAATTTAATTGAGGTTCAACAAATAAAAAACAGAAGCAATATGGATAAACAAATGATAAAGCTTGGCTTATTGAATATCAGATCCCTTTCTTTGAAAACACTTTTTGTAAATAATATGATCACTGATCATAATATAGATGTACTCTGTTTGACAGAAACCTGGCTAAAACCTGATGATTACATTATTTTAAATGAGTCCACCCCCCAAGATTACTGTTATAAACATGAGCCACGTCTAAAAGGCAAAGGTGGAGGTGTTGCTTCAATTTATAACAACGTTTTCAGGATTTCTCAGAGGGCAGGCTTCAAGTATAACTCGTTTGAAGTAATGGTACTTCATATAACATTATCCAGAGAAACAAATGTTAATGATAAATCCCCTGTTATGTTTGTACTGGCTACTGTATACAGGCCACCAGGGCACCATACAGACTTTATTAAAGAGTTTGGTGATTTTACAACGAGTTAGTTCTGGCTGCAGATAAAGTTTTAATAGTTGGTCATTTTAATATCCATGTTGATAATGAAAACGATGCATTGGGATCAGCATTTATAGACATTCTGAACTCTATTGGTGTTAGACAACACGTTTCAGGACCTACTCATTGTCGAAATCATACTCTAGATTTAATACTGTCACATGGAATTGATGTTGATGGTGTTGAAATTATTCAGCCAAGTGATGATATCTCAGATCATTATTTAGTTCTTTGCAAAAATTCATATAGCCAAAATTGTAAATTCTACTTCTTGTTACAAGTATGGAAGAACCATCAATTCTAACACAAAAGACTGCTTTTTAAGTTATCTTCCTGATGTAACCAAATTCCTTAGCATATCCAAAACCTCAGAACAACTTGATGATGTAACAGAAACTATGGACTCTCTCTTTTCTAGCACTTTAAATAAAGTTGCTCCTTTACGCTTAAGGAAGGTTAAGGAAAACAGTTTGACACCATGGTATAATGAGCATACTCGCACCCTAAAGAGAGCAGCCCGAAAAATGGAGCGCAGCTGGAGGAAAACAAAACTAGAGGTATTTCGTATTGCTTGGCAGGAAATCAGAATCAGAATCAGAATCAGAATGAGCTTTATTGCCAGGTATGTTCACACATACGAGGAATTTGTTTTCGTGACAGAGCTCCGCAGTGCAACATAACAGCGACAGAACAAAAAACACAATAAGGAATAAAAAATACAAAAAAATACAAATAGGTGGGTAAGGATTGACAATATACAAATTGACAATGTATGGCAGGTATATTAAAAAGAGCATTTATGTATGTAAAATGATTACATGCATTTATGTATGTAAAAAGTAACATATCCTACAGAAAAGCATTAAAAACTGCTAGATCCGATTACTTTTCTTCTCTTTTAGAAGAAAACAAACATAACCCCAGGTATTTATTCAATACAGTTGCTAAATTAACGAAAAATAAAGCCTCAACAAGTGTTGACATTTCCCAACACCACAGCAGTAATGACTTTATGAACTACTTTACTTCTAAAATCGATACTATTAGAGATAAAATTGCAACCATTCAGCCGTCAGCTACAGTATCACATCAGACAGTGCACTATAGACCCCCTGAGGAACAGTTCCACTCATTCTCTACTATAGGAGAGGAAGAATTGTATAAACTTGTTAAATCATCTAAACCAACAACATGTATGTTAGACCCTATACCATCTAAGCTCCTGAAAGAGGTGCTTCCAGAAGTCATAGATCCTCTTCTGACTATTATTAATTCCTCATTGTCATTAGGACATGTCCCCAAAACCTTCAAACTGGCTGTTATTAAGCCTCTCATCAAAAAACCACAACTTGACCCCAAAGAACTAGTTAATTATAGACCAATCTCGAATCTCCCTTTTCTGTCCAAGATACTAGAAAAGGTGGTATCCACATAATTATATTCCTTCTTTGAGAAAAATGGTATATGTGAGGATTTCCAGTCAGGATTTAGACCGTATTATAGTACTGAGACTGCTCTTCTTAGAGTTACAAATGATCTGCTCTTATCATCTGATCGTGGGTGTATCTCTCTATTAGTTTTATTGGATCTTAGTGCTGCGTTTGATACAATTGACCACAACATTCTTTTGCATAGACTTGAATACTTTGTTGGCATCAGTGGAAGTGCATTAGCATGGTTTAAATCGTACTTATATGACCGCCATCAGTTCGTAGCAGTGAATGAAGATGTATCATATCGATCACAAGTGCAGTATGGAGTACCTCAAGGCTCAGTACTAGGGCCGCTACTCTTCACGCTTTATATGTTACCCTTGGGAGATATCATCAGGAAACATGGTGTTAGCATTCACTGTTATGCTGATGATACTCAGCTCTATATTTCTTCGCAGCCCGGTGAAACACACCAATTTGAAAAACTAATGGATTGCATAGTCGATATAAAAAACTGGATGACGAGTAATTTCTTACTGCTAAATTCTGAAAAAACAGAGGTGTTAATTATAGGACCTAAAAACTCTGCTTGTAATAACCTAGAACACTGTCTAAGACTTGATGGTTGCTCTGTCAATTCTTCGTCATCAGTTAGGAACCTAGGTGTGCTACTTGATTGCAATCTTTCCTTAGAAAGCCACATTTCTAGCATTTGTAAAACTGCATTTTTCCATCTCAAAAATATATCTAAATTACGGCCTATGCTCTCAATGTCAAATGCAGAAATGTTAATCCATGCATTTATGACCTCAAGGTTAGATTATTGTAATGCTTTATTGGGTGGTTGTTCTGCACGCTTAGTAAACAAACTACAGCTAGTCCAAAATGCAGCAGCAAGAGTTCTTACTAGAACTAGGAAGTATGACCATATTAGCCCGGTCCTGTCAACACTGCACTGGCTCCCTATCAAGCATCGCATAGATTTTAAAATATTGCTTAATACTTATAAAGCCCTGAATGGTTTAGCACCTCAGTATTTGAATGAGCTCCTTTTACATTATAATCCTCTACGTCCGCTATGTTCTCAAAACTCAGGCAATTTGATAATACCTAGAATATCAAAATCAACTGCAGGCGGCAGATCCTTTTCCTATTTGGCGCCCAAACTCTGGAATAACCTACCTAACATTGTTCGGGAGGCAGACACACTCTAGCAGTTTAAATCTAGATTAAAGACCCATCTCTTTAACCTGGCATACACATAACATACTAATATGCTTTTATTATCCAAATCCGTTAAAGGATTTTTAGGCTGCATTAATTAGGTAAACCGGAACCGGAAACACTTCCCATAACAACCTATGTACTTGCTACATCATTAGAAGAATGGCATCTACGCTAATATTTGTCTGTTTCTCTCTTGTTCCGAGGTCACCGTGGCCACCAGATCCACTCTCTGTCCAGATCAGAGGGTCACTGCAGTCACCCGGATCCAGTACGTATCCAGACCAGGTGGTGGATCAGCACCTAGAAAGGACCTCTACATCCCTGAAAGACAGCGGAGACCGGGACAACTAGAGCCCCAGATACAGATCCCCTGTAAAGACCTTGTCTCAGAGGAGCACCAGGACAAGACCACAGGAAACAGATGATTCTTCTGCACAATCTGACTTTGCTGCAGCCTGGAATTGAACTACTGGTTTCGTCTGGTCAGAGGAGAACTGGCCCCCCAACTGAGCCTGGTTTCTCCCAAGGTTTTTTTCTCCATTCTGTCAACGATGGAGTTCCGGTTCCTTGCCGCTGTCGCCTCTGGCTTGCTTAGTTGGGGACACTTCATCTACAGCGATATCGTTGACTTGATTGCAAATAAATGCACAGACACTATTTAACTGAACAGAGATGACATAACTGAATCCAATGATGAACTGCCTTTAACTATCATTTTTGCATTATTGACACTGTTTTCCTAATGAATGTTGTTCAGTTGCTTTGACGCAATGTATTTTGTTTAAAGCGCTATATAAATAAAGGTGACATTGACATTGACATATGCTAAGGAATTTGGATACATCAGGAAGATAACTTAAAAAGCAGTCTTTTGTGGTAGAAGTGATGGTTCTTCCATACTTGTAACAAGAAGTAGAATTTTGGCTATATGAAGTTTGCACAAAACTAAATAATGATCTGAGATATCATCACTTGGCTGCATAATTTCAACACTATCAACATCAATTCCATGTGACAGTATTAAATCTAGAGTATGATTTCGACAATGAGTAGGTCCTGAAACATGTTGTCTAACCCCAATAGAGTTCAGAATGTCTATAAATGCTGATCCCAATGCATCTTTTTCATTATCAACATTGATATTAAAATCACCAACTATTAAAACACCGCTGCAAAGATCAACATGTGAAGCATTCGTATAGTCTATATATTTTTCTTTTTCAGTCTATGTATAGGTAAAATGCATGTATAGTATATTTAGTCAAAAATTTGCAGTAGGTTAGTTGTGTATAGATTTATATTGTTTTAATAAATTGTTGTATGTCTGTATTTATGTAGCACTGTGGTCTTGTGAGGCACAACATTTTGTTCCACTGTATATCCACACATGTAGCAGAGTGACAATAAAGCTCTGAACTTAAACTTGAAACTTGAACTTAAAGACCCCTCTGTCAAGCACCTGAGTTTGCAGATGACACTACAGTCATCAGTTTCATTCAGGATGGCGACAATACTACAGCAGACAGCCAGCTGCTCAGCCTCTTGTCTGTAAGCAGTCTTAACAACCTGGAGCTGAACATGCTCAAAACTGTGGAGATGATCGTGGACTTCAGGAGAATCCACCCTGCTCTCCCCTCACTCACCATCATTGACAGCAGTGGAGTCATTCAGGTTCCTGGGCACCACTTTCTCTCAGGACCTAAAGTGGGACAATCACATTGACTCCACTGATAAAAAGGCCCAACAAAGGTTGTAATTCCTTCACCAGCTGAGGAAGTTTAATCTGTCACAGGAGCTGCTGAAACAGATCTACTCAGCCGTCACTGAGTCTGTCCTGTCCACTTCAATAAATGTCTGGTTTGATTCAGATACAAAATCAGACATCAGAAGACTACAGAGAATGCTTTGGACTGCTGAAAGGATTATTGATGCTCCCCTATCCACACTTCAAGAACTGTATACATCCAAAGTGAGGAAAAGGGCTCAGAAAATCAATCTGGATCCCTCAAAGGGTTGCCACCTTCAATACAGAGAAATAAGGGACGCCTCACACACACTCTCTCTCTCTCTTTCTCACACACACACACACACATACACACTCAATATAATATGCTGTTATACTCCATATAACTCCATATACAAGCCAGAAACCAAGCCTTTTTTTGCACAGGCCTATTTAAAGGGTTAATGGTCCCACCTAGTGACCAACTGTAAAAAATAACAAATGTTACCTCTTCCCAGAAGTGAAAACCACAAACAATCAAGAATGCATGATTATATGGTGTCATGGCATTGCAATCAAAAAATGTCATTATAATGGAAGTCAATGGGGCAAAAACAGCCACCAACAACAAATTAAGGAGAAAAAATTTAAATCTAATGCTGCACAAAAACTAACAATGCATCAAAGCCAATCTTGTTACTAATCTTTGACATGCCCAAGACTGTGATAAAAGGTTTAAAAAAATCCAGTCCACAATCACTTTTTATATTGAAAATATGTAATTTTGTGTGTTTTTATTTCCCAAATCAGTGACATCATTTATGAACTTGGTAATTAAAAAGTTAAAATCTTGAATTTTTTTTTTAAATTTGGTAGTTTTGATCAGGACTGAGGTTGATTAATAGATTTATGCAAAAAAAAAGAAAAAATATTTATCTGATACATTTTTACAACAGTTTAATTTAGTGGATGGTTTCATCCACGAACATCCCGAAAGGGTAGTGAATTTGGCCACAGTGTACCATTGAGTTTTTGAAAAATTTCAATTTAATTCCATTAGCTCAAACACAGAGAAAGTTGTGGCCAAAATAAGACTCAACTTTACCCCCTAGTGGACGAAAACGTCCCCAACAACGCACAAGGGTTAAAACATGTTTTCATAAAAATATTAATTGCTAATGAACTTTAGTAATTGTATAAGGTGGCGTGAACAGATTTTGGATAAAATATTTGTCATTGTTTGCAGACAGTAACAGCATCCAAACACTGAAACCACATAATAAATAACCGATCTATAAACATTTCTAAATTCATGTTAATCACACAATTTTTTTTTTTTTTATTATTGGTAAATTAATCTATTTTATATAGTCAATTGTTAATTCTACAGTAGCCTATTGAAGAATGCAATCATTTAAATTAGTTAAGTTGTTTATTTGCTTCACTTAGGCATTATATTTTTATTATTAAATATATCTATCTTATCTCTTATTAAAATAATGCTTATGTGTCTGACTGTACACCTTAACCGTAATAAACAAATTGCCAACACTTTAAAATAAGGTTCATTAGTTAACTATATTAATTAACATGAACTAATAATGAACTGCACTTATACAGCAATTGTTCATCTTTGTTCATGTTAATTTCCACATTTAATAATACTTTATAAAAATCTTGTTAATATTAGTAAATGCACTGAACTAACATGAACAAACAATGAACAGCTTTATTTCTATTAACTAACATTAACAAATATTAATAAATAATGTAACAAATGTATTTCTTACTCATTGTTAGTTCATGTTAGTTAATACACTAATGTTTAATAAATGAAACTTATTATAAAGTGTATGAATGTTGTTCTCCCGAGTCATGCTGTCGAGCATCTGAAAAGCCACCGTGCACAACAGAGAACACTCGCCGACAAATTGTGCTTGATACTCATTTCCGCTGACACTTTCCAGCCAAGTATTTGATTCCTCCCACTTTCGTCGGTACGTTTGCGTCCACTTTCGTTTCAGCGCTGGACGCGGTTGGGTATCTGGAGCAGCCTCCGCCATTCTTTCAAATCGACTCTCTGTCAAGAGACCCGCCCTCCTCTGACTCTGATTGGCTGTGAACCTGAAACAAACCAATCAATCCACCGATGGCAGCGAGTATTACCCAATCAGGGTCAGAATAGGACGAGTCTTCACAGAATGCCGGTGGGATGATCTGCACGAGATGCTGTATTGAAGACAACTCCGAAAATACGGGACAAACCCCATACTGGATCAGCACCTAGAAAGGACCTCTACATCCCTGAAAGACAGCGGAGACCAGGACAACTAGAGCCCCAGATACAGATCCCCTGTAAAGACCTTGTCTCAGAGGAGCACCAGGACAAGACCACAGGAAACAGATGATTCTTCTGCACAATCTGACTTTGCTGCAGCCTGGAATTGAACTACTGGTTTCGTCTGGTCAGAGGAGAACTGGCCCCCCAACTGAGCCTGGTTTCTCCCAAGGTTTTTTTCTCCATTCTGTCACCGATGGAGTTTCGGTTCCTTGCCGCTGTCGCCTCTGGCTTGCTTAGTTGGGGACACTTCATCTACAGCGATATCGTTGACTTGATTGCAAATAAGTGCACAGACACTATTTAACTGAACAGAGATGACATAACTGAATCCAATGATGAACTGCCTTTAACTATCATTTTTGCTTTATTGACACTGTTTTCCTAATGAATGTTGTTCAGTTGCTTTGACGCAATGTATTTTGTTTAAAGCGCTATATAAATAAAGGTGACATACCGTATTGATTCAAAACGTGACGCGCTATTTTATTCTCAAATACGGGACGATTCCGTATTTTAAGGGACGGGTGGCAACCCTAATCCCTAACATCTAAGTTTCACACTTTCTGAACTTTTGCCATCTAGCTGGCGCTTCAGAGCCGCAAATACCAGGACACAGGGATTTTTTTCAACTGGGGGGCACAAGAGGGGCCACGAGTAATACAGAGGGGCCAATCTTGTGTTGTTTGAACTGTATATCCAAGTCATTTCAAGAGTTCAGTAACCTTTAAAATCAGTAATAAACAGTGATACCCTATTATATTTTAATAGCAGTTATTCACTGCTCTAAATCAAAACAATCAAATACAATTTGCATCAACTTTTCACTTTACAAAAGTGAAAGAAAAACTGTAATAAATAAAAGAATCCAATGTATGAATAGTGTACAACTCACAAATAATAATAATAATAGAATTTATTTATAATAGCCTTATATAATATATATAATAGCCTTATTTATATAAATGCAGAATAACATCAATAATTCATAGAAATAAATACACAATTAATGAATTAATATAACTAATATAAATGCAATATTGATGAATTGATTAATAAACAAAATCTACTTATGTCAAGGCTAATTAATCTTGAGCATATTGATTTAAAAATATCATATATCCATACTTTGTTAGATAGCTACTTGTTCAAAAAAGTAGCTTTAGTTTAACATGTAAAATATGTGGATCCCATAGAAACAGTTTAGAATAGCTTAATTAGTCCAGTGTTATTTTAGTATTAGTTATTTATTTTGCTATTTAATCATTCATTAAATGCATGTTCATGCATGTTATTTGTGGACATATGATGAACATATGATAAAGCCAGTTGCTAAATTATTTTTTTCACTTTGATTACACACAAGATGAAAAAAGATGTTCAGAGGGATTTCAGCATATTTATATATTTTCGGCATATTTTTTTATTTTTATTAAAATGTCTAATTAATCAGGCCAGTAATGATTTATTAACAAATCCCTCTGGAGATATCTTCAGAATACAGAATATAAGTGTATAACTGGAGAGTTTGGTGCACATAGCTGCTACATAGGCTAAGATGTTTGTACTGAAGAATGACAAAAAACTCATTTTGAGAAAACGGCATTTAAATATTTGTAATGTACAGTCGTGGCCAAAAGTTTTGAGAATTACATAAATATTAGTTTTCAAAAAGTTTGCTGCTAAACTGCTTTTAGATCTTTGTTTCAGTTGTTTCTGTGATGTACTGAAATATAATTACAAGCACTTCATACGTTTCAAAGGCTTTTATCGACAATTACATGACATTTATGCAAAGAGTCAGTATTTACAGTGTTGGCCCTTCTTTTTCAGGACCTCTGCAATTCGACTGGGCATGCTCTCAATCAACTTCTGGGCCAAATCCTGACTGACAGCAACCCATTCTTTCATAATCACTTCTTGGAGTTTGTCAGAATTAGTGGGGTTTTGTTTGTCCACCCGCCTCTTGAGGATTGACCACAAGTTCTCAATGGGATTAAGATCTGGGGAGTTTACAGGCCATGGACCCAAACTTTCAACATTCTGGTCCCCGAGCCACTTAGTTATCACTTTTGCCTTATGGCACGGTGCTCCATCGTGCTAGAAAATGCATTGTTCTTCACCAAACTGTTGTTGGATTGTTGGAAGAAGTTGCTGTTGGAGGGTGTTTTAGTACCATTCTTTATTCATGGCTGTGTTTTTGGGCAGAAGTGTGAGTGAGCCCACTCCCTTGGATGAGAAGCAACCCCACACATGAATGGTGTCAGGATGCTTTACTGTTGGCATGACACAGGACTGATGGTAGCGCTCACCTTTTCTTCTCCGGACAAGCCTTTTTCCAGATGCCCCAAACAATCGGAAAGGGGCTTCATCGTAGAATATGACTTTGCCCCAGTCCTCAGCAGTCAATTCACTATACTTTCTGCAGAATATCAATCTGTCCCTGATGTTTTTTTTGGAGAGAAGTGGCTTCTTTGCTGCCCTTCTTGACACCAGGCCATCTTCCAAAAGTCTTCCCCCCACTGTGCATGCAGATGTGCTCACACCTGCCTGCTGCCATTCCTGACCAAGCTCTGCACTGGTGGCACTCCGATCCCACAGCTGAATCCTCTTTAGGAGACGATCCTGGCGCTTGCTGGACTTTCTTGGATGCCCTGAAGCCTTCTTTACAAGAATTAAACCTCGTTCCTTGAAGTTCTTGATGATCCTATAAATTGTTGATTTAGGTGCAATCTTAGTAGCCACAATATCCTTGCCTGTGAAGCCATTTTTATGCAATGCAATGATGGCTGCACGCGTTTCTTTGCAGGTCACCATGGTTAACAATGGAAGAACAATGATTTCAAGCATCACCCACCCCTTATTTATGTAATTCTCAAAACTTTTGGCCACGACTGTAAAAGCTAATTATTTTTTTTAGTGGAAACAACTATTTACAGACACAATATCTTGTCAAATCCTTAGCAATCAACAATACAAACCAACTAAAACACATCAAAACCTATAACTCAGCATTTATGGCCTTCAACTAAACAGAAAAACAGTCAAAAACACTGTGGAAATGTCAGGGCACGTCACGTTATGTGTCTGAACGAATCATGTTGTCGGAAATTGGCATCAGCCAATGAGATTCACTTTTAGTGTTAAATGCCCCATTGTACTTTCACAATTGGTTGCTGATGAAAAGGAAATGACCATATTTGGATCCGAGAACATTGTATGGGAGAGAGAGCTAGAGAGAGAGCTTTCCAGGGTGCAGACAGCAATCGCGGAGTACCATGGTGATTTAGAACGCCAACTGAATTTATGCGAAATCTACAGACGCAAATAGACTAAAGGTGTAGTAAAATAAAGACCTATATGTGTATTTTGGACTTTTCACCACAAGTCTGAAAGAAGACATGTTATTGAAGATAAACAGCTCGGCGTTCGGCCGAAAAATAAGTAAATCGTAACGCAGTAAACCTCTTTTACATTCAGCATCAGACGAGCATAGTAAATATAATGATTAGCATCTTGGTCTGCTATAGGAGATAACATCTTCATCGAACCTGGTCTGTCTAACACCGAAAGACATTAACGTTAGTACCAAACACTTCTTGCACTGCAACAACTTGCTAATCGAAAAACATAAGCTATATAAAATAGATCAACTTACCGTGTTCTTTTTTTCGTTGGAAAACAGCAGCTCGCTATTCTTGGTCCTCGTTGAGAAGCATCGCGACGCAATCATGAGTTATTTACTAAACTGAAAGATTATGATTTGAATTTGTGAGTGACAGACAAGTAGAAGGGTGGGGGCACACTGGGGGGCCAATCAGTTTTCAGGAGGGGCCAGTGCCCCCATGGCCCCTCCACTGGCTACGCCACTGCCAGGACAGCTGGGCTCAAGAACAGTTTCTTCCCCCAGGCAACCTACCTCATGAACAGTTCAATTCTGAAACATAGCTAGAATGAAGCAGCCCCTCCTAACTTCACTTACATGAGTGTCTGCAGGACTGTTAGGAGAGGTGGAGGTGTAGCTGCTCTATTTAAAGATGTCTATCAATGCAAGCAAGTGTCATTTGGTCAGTACTTGTCTTTTGAATATCTAGGGATTGTGCTGAAAGGTGCTCTACACATTTAGTTTATTATCATTTACAGGCCTCCAAAATACTATCCAGCCTTTGTTGAAGAGGTCACAGAAATGTTATCAATGATTTCCTCAGAGTTTGACAGTTTTGCTATTGCAGGGGATTTTAATATTCACATAGATAATGCAGAAAACAAAACTACAAAAGAAATGATAACGTTCTAAACACTTTTGACTTGATTAAGCATGTGCATGGACCCACACACAAAGGTGGACACACTCTAGACTTAATCATCAGTAGGGGTCTAAACATTTCATCCATTGTTATTAAGGAGGTAGCACTATCTGATCACTTCTGTTTTTTCTTTGATATTTTGATGTCTGCTACAACTTAATCTAGATCTGTCTCTGTCAGAAGGAGATGCATTAACGAGAACACAAGTGTAATGTTTATGGAGGCTATATCTTTAACACCAAGCATTTCTGCAGAGTCTGTTGATATTCTCCTTGACTCCTTCAACTCAAAAGTTAAGAATGTTA
Source organism: Carassius carassius (assembly GCF_963082965.1). Classification (NCBI taxonomy): domain Eukaryota; kingdom Metazoa; phylum Chordata; class Actinopteri; order Cypriniformes; family Cyprinidae; genus Carassius; species Carassius carassius. The sequence continues at coordinate 33,233,292 of NC_081768.1, read as the reverse complement.
TTGATGACATTCCTCCAACAAAGAATGATCAAATAAGTGAAATAATGGGTGTAATTATTACCAAGATTTTCATAATAATATTTAATAGGAATATTGATATACAGTACAGACCAAAAGTTTGGACACGCCTTCTCTTTATATGTGTTTTTCTTTATTTTCATGACTATGAAAATTGTAGAGTCACACTGAAGGCATTAAGGGCTATTTGACCAAGAAGGAGAGTGATGGGGTGCTGTGCCAGATGACCTGGCCTCCATAGTCACCGGACCTGAAACCAATCGAGATGGTTTAGGGGTGAGCTGAACCACAGACAGAAGGCAGAAGGCCAACAAGTGCTAAGCATCTCTCTGGGAACTCCTTCAAGACTGCTTGAAGACCATTTCAGGTGACTACCTCTTGAAGCTCATCAAGAGAATGCCAAGAGTGTGCAAAGCAGTAATCAAAGCAAAAGGTGGCTACTTTGAAGAACCTAGAATATGACATATTTAGTCAATATTTAGACATATTCAACATTTAATATTTCCTTGTTCCTTGTCTCTGGCTTGCTTAGTTGGGGTCAATTCATTTACAGCGATATCGTTGACTTGATTACAAATAAATGCACAGACACTATTTAAACTGAACTGAGATGATGACATCACTGAATTCAATGATGAACTGCCTTTAACTTTCATTTTGCATTATTGACACACTGTTTTCCTAATTAATGTTGTTCAGTGTCATGCTGTCTAGTCTCTGTTTCCCTGGGTCTCCACTAGTGGGCTCACTTCCCCTTAGGGACTTCACCGTAGGCACTAGAATTCCTCTAGTCTGGTCCTGTCTTCACAGTAATTGCACTCCTGTTAATTGCACCAGGTGCTGTCACTTTATTGTCATTAGCCTCCTTATAAATACCAGTCTCTCCCTGTTGTTTGTATGGAGTCCTTACCCTTCGTGTTATCAGCCTTCTCGTCATCCGAGATTCCCCTTCGTCTTCTCGTCTTCCGAGATTCACCCTAACCTCTCGTCTTCTGAGTTCCTTTCCTGTTCCCTCCTTTGTTTATTTGTTTATTTTTGGACTGTCTGTTTGGCTTTGACCTCTGCTTGTTCGACCACGAATTGGATTACCCTGAATTGATAATAAATACCTGCAATTGGATCTCTTACTCTCTCCTGTGACTCTCTGGTACATGAATCGTCACAGAAGGACTCCTTTCAAACAGAGATCCAGCGGTATGTCTATTCAAATTTCCTCCCCAGCCACCGAGCGGGAGAGGAATGGTTTTGAGGGTACTCGCCTGGTCGTATATCGTGGGACCAGGGGAGGTCGCTCAGGAGTGGGTGGTCGAGATGAGGTCCGGCATCACTCCCCAATATGGCCACCCGTCGACCCTGAGTTCGGAGGGGAGTCGCCGTCTCTCCATTGTGGACGGTGAGGGGAAAGGAGGCGCAAGTCTGCCGAGCCAGCACCGCTGCACAAGATGGCCGCCAGCCCAGCGCCGCTGCGCAGAATGGCCACCAACCCAGCACCACGAGGCAAGATGGAAGCCAGCCTAACACCACAACACAAGATGGCCGCCAGCTCAGCGCCACGAGGCAAGATGGATGCCAGACCAGCGCCACAGCACAAGATGGCCGCCAGCCCAGAGCCACTGCGCAGAATTGCCGCCGGCCCAGCACCACTGCCCATGATGGCCGCAGGTCCAGCGACACTGCACAAGATGGCCGTCAGCCCAGCGCCATGAGGCAAGATGGACGCCAGCACAGCGCCACAGCACAAAGTGGTCACCAGCCCAGCGCCACGGTGCAAGATGGCTGCCAGCTCAGCGCCAACGCCCAAGATGGCCGCCGAGACATTTTTGGATTATTTCTCCATGCTGTCAAAGATCCTAGAGATTCCCAGGAGTGTTCACGTCACGTCTGCTGATCCAGAGACTGTTCACATCACGTCTGCTGAGCCAGCACCACAATACAAAATGGCCACCAATTCAGCGCCACTGCACAAGATGGACACCAGCCCGGAGCCACTGCAGAGGATGGCGGCTACAGTGGGCTTTCCTGAGTTGAGTCAGGTTCCCGTTGACTCTCCAGAGTCGAGTCAGGTTCCGGTTGACCCTCCAGAGTTGAGTCAGGTTCAAATGGACCATCCAGAGTCGAGTCTGGTTCCTGTTGACCATCCAGAGTCGAGTCACGTTCCAGTTGATCCTCCAGATTCAAGTCAGATTCCTGTTGACCTTCCAGAGTAGAGTCAGGTGCCCGTTGACTTTCCAGAGTTGAGTCAGGTTCCGGTTTACCATCCAAAGTCGAGTCAGGTGCTCGTGGACCCTCCAGAGTCGAGTCAGGTGCTCATGGACCCTCCAGAGTCAGGGTTAGTCACCGTCGACCTTCCAGAATCAGGGTTAGTCACGTTAACCTTCCAGAGTCAGGGTTAGTCACCGTTGACCTTCCAGAGCCAGGGCTAGTTCCTGTTGACTTTCCAGAGTCAAGTCAGATTCCAGTTGACTATGCAGGGTCGAGTAAGGCTTCTGTTGACCATCCAGTGTCGAGTCACGCTCCAGTTGATCCTCCTGAATCAAGTCAGATTCCTGTTGACCTTCCAGAGTCGAGTCAGGTACCCATTGACTTTCCAGAGTTGAGTCAGGTTCCGGTTGACCCTCCAGAGTCGAGTCAGGTGCTCATGGACCCTCCAGAGTCGAGCCAGGTGCTCATGGACCCTCCAGAGTCAGGGTTAGTCACCATTGACCTTCTAGAGTCAGGGTTAATCACCGTCGACCTTCTAGAGTCAGGGTTAGTCACCGTTGACCTTGCAGAGTCAGGGCTAGTCACCATCGACTTTCCAGAGTCAGGGTCAGTCACGGCTGACTTTTCAAAATCAGGGTTAGTTCCTGTTGACCTTCCTGAGTTGAGTCAGGGACTCACGGACCCTCCAGAGTCGAGTCAGGTGCTCGTGGACCCTTCAGAGTCAGGGTTAGTCACCATTGACCTTCCAGAGTCAGGGTTAGTCACCTTTGACCTTCCAGAATCAGGGCTAGTCACCGTTGACCTTCCAGAGTCAGGACTAGTCGCCATTGACCTTCCTGCATCAGGGCTATTTACCATGGACCTTCCAGAGTCAAAGCTAGTCACCGTTGATCTTCGAGGACAGAGTCAAGTCATTGGTGATCTTCAGGGACAGAGTCACGTCACTGGTGATCTTCAGGGACAGAGTTAAGTCACTGGTGATCTTCAGGGACAGAGTCAAGTCACTGATGATCTTCAAGGACAGAGTCAAGTCACTGGTGGTCTTCAAGGACCGAGCCAAGTCACTGGTGATCTTCAAGGACCGAGTCAAGTCACTGGTGATCTTCAAGGACAAAGGCAAGTCACCACTGATCTTCATGAACAAAGGCAAGTCACCATTGACCTTCATGAACAAATACAAGTCACCAATGATCTTCATGAACAAATGCAAGTCACCAGTAATCTTCATGAGCAGAGTCAAGTCAGCACCGATCTTCTGGAATCCAGTATAAACACCATGGGATTACCAGAGTCTCGTCACTTCTCTGTGGGACTACCAGAACCGTTCCACGTCTCTGCAGAACTACCAGAGTCTCTCCTCGCCTCTGCGGAACTTCCAGAGACTCGTCATGTCTCAGTCGAACTCTCTGAGCACCCGACTGTTCCTGTTGTGGCCACAGAGGCTACCCTTAACATGTTCATGTTCTATGTTTCCAACTTGCCCAACCAGACTTGTCCTCCTGTTGGTCCGGCCGCACGGATGTGGTGGTCTTCTGCTCCGCCCTGGGGGCCTTCTGCCTCGACCACAAGGATGTGGTGGTCTTCTGCTCCGCCCTGGAGGCCTTCCGTCCCGACCACACGGTTGTGGTGGTGTTCTGCTCCGCCCTGAGGTCCTTCGGCCTCGACCACAAGGATGTGGTGGTCTTCTGCTCCGCCCTGCGGGGCTTCCGCCCTGACCACACGGTCGTGGTGGTCTTCTGCTCCGCCCTGGGGGCTTCCGCCTTGACCACATGGTTGTGGTGGTCTTCTGTTCCACCCTGGGGGACATCCGTCCCGACCACACGGAGGTGGTGGTCTTCTGCTCCGCCCTGGGGGGCTTCCGCCCTGACCACGCGGTTGTGGTGGTCTTCTGCTCCGCCCTGGGGGGCTTCTGCCCTGACCACACGGTTGTGGTGGTCTTCTGCTACGCCCTGGTGGGCGTCACGTGATGTCCTTCTTGGACTTATGTTTTTGTGTTTTTTTTTTTTTTTTAATGTCTGTCTTCCTCATATGGACCTGGCCCTCCGTCCCTCCCCCTGATCCTCCGCCGGTCCACCTCCCTCCTGGACTCCTTGTTTTGTGTTGCACTTCTCTTGTCTCTGTTTTCCCATTTTACCGAGTTCCTTTCCTGTTCCCTCCTTTGTTTATTTGTTTGTTTATTTTTGGACTGTCTGTTTGGCTTTGACCTCTGCTTGTTCGATCATTAATTGGATTACCCTGAATTGATAATAAATACCTGCAATTGGATCTCTTACTCTCTCCTGTGTCTCCCTGGTACACGAATCGTCACATTCAGTTGCTTTGATGCAATGTATTTTGTTTAACCTCGTAGCCAGCACCCCGACGCCCTCGCCCTGAAAGCTTCTAAACTGGCACTTGTCAGTGTTTACGAATAGATTAAATGAAACGGGACAAATTTAATCTTGACAAACTATGTATCATTATAAAGATCTAAGCCTCAAGCATCGACGACAGATCGCTGTTTTTCAACGGAAAGCTTATAAAGACTGTATTTGCTACATTTGTGTAAGCAGTACACATAAAAACATGAACATTAGAAATGCTGTACATACCAGATCCGTCGTAATAACGAGTCATAAACACATCCACAGCTGTAAATCCCAGTTTAGTTGGAAAGGTAAGGGTCCACTGAACGTCATCTCATGGAGCACGTTTGGTCCAATGAAGCAATAACGTTGTAATATGGATCATAATTCCTTTGTTTACATTTCAGTTCTTCAGCGACAGAACTGTTTGCGTCCGTTATGGAATAACTCATGGTCGGAAACTGCGTCTTGGTAGTAAAAAAATGGCATGGTTTTGCAGTGTACAGTGTCACAAACAGAATAAGACGATCCACTGGAAAAAATAATGAATGAAAGATAGACGAAAGATTGTTTATTTGAACACACCTGTCAGCTGATGGAGGCGGAACTTATAGCGATCGCCTTTTTCTTTCTTTTGAGAGTGTGTTTTATGTTGAATGTGAATGTATCTGCATGATTACCATCTGTTTGAGTGCAAATCAGCCCAAATCAGATCGCTATTACTGTATGATCACGGCTATCAAAGTGAACGAGTCTATATGAATAGAGAGAGTTGATTATTTACTTTATGGCACATTTGTGTTATTACCATCTGTATAAGTGGCCATCAGCACATCAGCACTTTTTTTTTTTTCTTACTTAAATATTCTTATTGTATTTTTCTAGTGCTCAAATAAATCACTTATATGATGTTTTTTATATGATGATATATGATATATTTTTATGATGATATTTTATGATGATACTTATATGATGATATTTTTGAGCATTATCAAATCTGGTTGATAAAAAGTAATACCCAAAGGTCCTTCTTTCCAAAATTATGTTTGTAACACACTGAAGTAGGAAACTGTTACAATTATAAGTTTGGTAGAGCACTTTCAGCTGTGAGTCCCATAATGGGGGGTGCTGGCTGACAGGTTAAAGTGCTATATAAATAAAGGTGACTTGACTTGACAGTACGTTTTTTCTCTAACCTTTTTCAATTTGATGGGGGACAACAGCTTCTAATGTATGAGAAGATAGTGCCCATGTTGCCAGTCATTTCGTTAAATTCATGTGTATTTATGGGTAAACAGAGAAGTTGAGATAAATCAAGTTATTTGCGAATCTGTCTTTGGTGGCTGGAACAATAGTCACGGTTAGGCAGAGCCATATAGTTAATATCAGTGATACGCAGCGTTCACTATACAAGGAAATGGTCTGTAACATCATCACTTTGAGGTACGATATCTATATCAGCAAGATCGATTCCATGTGATATAATTAAATCTAGCATATGATTAAAATGCCCAGTGGGCTAAGTGACATTTTGCTTGACTCCTAAAGAGTCAAATTAGTTCAGTAAACGCAAGACCTAATGTGTCATTTGTATTATCAATATGAATGTTTAAATCTCAGTTATTAAGTACTTTATCAACCTTAGTGCTTGCATAAACAATCGACTACTCGAGCATGCATTAACCATAATGCATGCACAGTTAGCAAGTACGATGTGCTTTTTAGAACAACAATATTGTGTGTAGCTGTTACTTTCTATGACTTTATCTATGTTGCATGTAAAATTAAAACATGTAATGTAATAATAAGGGGTGTCCCCAAAGCCGAATACCTTATTTGGAATGGCACAGATAATGGCTTCAAAAACAAACAAGGGACAAGTAATAATTCTGCCTAAATATTCGGCTGAGGCTGGCACAGTCTGGTGTTTGCTAGATAACAGTTGAGCCAGGGGATCAGCGCAATATTATACAAAGAACTCTAAAGTCACCCAATAGAGTGTGACGTGAATGAATGTAAACTTTATGAATGAAAAGAGCGCAAATCAAACACCGCATTGCTGTTGCCTCTCCGTGCATCCCTCATAAATCAGAGCTTGGCAAGAGTAATAACACCTATAATAATACATCATACACATTCTATTATTTGTATATATTTAAAAGGCAATGGTTTAAACCTTAGGCTACGATATGATATGAATGAATGGAATAAGCACAGCGCGCTCACCAATCAAATAGCCGCTTTGTGCATCTCAGTCTCTCAAAAACCAAACCAGTTCTCTCTCAAGAGTAGGCTAATAATCAGCTTAGATACAGATACATTACTACTTGGCCTACATGTTTGCATCTTTATCTTTTGCTGGTTTGTAACAGCATATTTGTTTAGTGAAGTTCTCTCTGCTTGCATCTCTCTTTAGTGAAGATCTCTCTGCTTGCATGATAAATATATTTAAAAAAAACTAATAATTGTTTTAGTTTAATACGTCATACTTGTTCAGTGATTACTATGAAAAAAAATATTTAGTGGTAACGGTCAAGTCATTGTACAACGTTCCATCTGGTTTTATCCGAATGCAGTTACAAATAATTTTGTCATTGTTACAGATACAAATACTGTCTGTTACATGAAAATTAAAATATGTAATGGCTTAATTATAAAGTTATGACAATTTACATAATTGTTGCATTAGACTATGAGTTTATAAGCGTTTAAATACGAACTATGTAATGTCTTTTCATTTACAGTAGAATGAACCACGGGTAGTCGAGTAACTCGAGTGTTTTTTAGATAAGAAATCGACTAGCAGAAATCAGAAGTCATGCAACCCCTAATCAACAGTAACTAACAGGTCTGGGAGGAAATCTGACAATTATTTTAGGAATTCTGTATATGGCCCTGGTGGTCTAAACACAGTAGCCAGAGCAAGAGATACCATAGATTTATTTTGCATATTTGACAGTGTAACATTAAGCAGAAGTATTTCGAATGAGTTAAACCTGTATCCTGTTTTCTGGGTTACATTGAGAATATCACTATATATTGTTGACCAATCTGATGGGGCTCATGCTTATGTTCACGTTTCAGGACCTACTCATTGTCGAAATCATACTCTAGATTTAATACTGTCACATGGAATTGATGTTGATGGTGTTGAAATTATTCAGCCAAGTGATGATATCTCAGATCATTATTTAGTTCTGTGCAAACTTCATATAGCCAAAATTGTAAATCCTACTTCTTGTTACAAGTATGGAAGAACCATCACTTCTAACACAAAAGACTGCTTTTTAAGTTATCTTCCTGATGTATCCAAATTCCTTAGCATATCCAAAACCTCAGAACTTGATGATGTAACAGAAACTATGGACTCTCTCTTTTCTAGCACTTTAAATACAGTTGCTCCTTTACGCTTAAGGAAGGTTAAGGAAAACAGTTTGACACCATGGTATAATGAGCATACTCGCACCCTAAAGAAAGCAGCCCGAAAAATGGAGCGCAGCTGGAGGAAAACAAAACTAGAGGTATTTCGTATTGCTTGGTGGGAAAGTAACATATCCTACAGAAAAGCATTAAAAACTGCTAGATCCGATTACTTTTCTTCTCTTTTAGAAGAAAACAAACATAACCCCAGGTATTTATTCAATACAGTGGCTAAATTAACGAAAAATAAAGCCTCAACAAGTGTTGACATTTCCCAACATCACAGCAGTAATGACTTTATGAACTACTTTACTTCTAAAATCGATACTATTAGAGATAAAATTGCAACCATTCAGCTGTCAGATACAGTATCATATCACACAGTGCACTATAGACCCCCTGAGGAACAGTTCCACTCATTCTCTACTATAGGAGAGGAAGAATTGTATAAACTTGTTAAATCATCTAAACCAACAACATGTATGTTAGACCCTATACCATCTAAGCTCCTAATAGAGGTGCTTCCAGAAGTCATAGATCCTCTTCTGACTATTATTAATTCCTCATTGTCATTAGGATATGTCCCCAAAACCTTCAAACTGGCTGTTATTAAGCCTCTCATCAAAAAACCACAGCTTGACCCCAAAGAACTAGTTAATTATAGACCAATCTCGAATCTCCCTTTTCTGTCCAAGATACTAGAAAAGGTGGTATCCTCACAATTATATTCCTTCTTAGAGAAAAATGGTATATGTGAGGATTTCCAGTCAGGATTTAGACCGTATCATAGTACTGAGACTGCTCTCCTTAGAGTTACAAATGATCTGCTCTTATCATCTGATCGTGGGTGTATCTCTCTATTAGTTTTATTGGATCTTAGTGCTGCGTTTGACACAATTGACCACAAAATTCTTTTGCATAGACTTGAACACTTTGTTGGCATCAGTGGAAGTGCATTAGCATGGTTTAAATCGTACTTATATGACCGCCATCAGTTCGTAGCAGTGAATGAAGATGTATCCTATCGATCACAAGTGCAGTATGGAGTACCTCAAGGCTCAGTACTAGGGCCGCTACTCTTCACGCTCTATATGTTACCCTTGGAAGATATCATCAGGAAACATGGTGCTAGCTTTCACTGTTATGCTGATGATACTCAACTCTATATTTCTTCGCAGCCCGGTGAAACACACCAATTTGAAAAACTAATGGATTGCTTAGTCGATATAAAAAACTGGATGACAAGTAATTTCTTACTGCTAAATTCTGAAAAAACAGAGGTGTTAATTATAGGACCTAAAAACTCCGCTTGTAATAACCTAGAACACTGTCTAAGACTTGATGGTTGCTCTGTCAATTCTTCGTCATCAGTTAGGAACCTAGGTGTGCTATTTGATCGCAATCTTTCCTTAGAAAGCCACGTTTCTAGCATTTGTAAAACTGCATTTTTCCATCTCAAAAATATATCTAAATTACGGCCTATGCTCTCAATGTCAAATGCAGAAATGTTAATCCATGCTTTTATGACCTCAAGGTTAGATTATTGTAATGCTTTATTGGGTGGTTGTTCTGCACGCTTAGTAAACAAACTACAGCTAGTCCAAAATGCAGCAGCAAGAGTTCTTACTAGAACCAGGAAGTATGACCATATTAGCCCGGTCCTGTCAACACTGCACTGGCTCCCTATCAAGCATCGTATAGATTTTAAAATATTGCTTATTACCTATAAAGCCCTGAATGGTTTAGCACCTCAGTATTTGAATGAGCTCCTTTTACATTATAATCCTCTATGTCCACTACGTTCTCAAAACTCAGGCAATTTGATAATACCTAGAATATCAAAATCAACTGCGGGCGGCAGATCCTTTTCCTATTTGGCGCCTAAACTCTGGAATAACCTACCTAACATTGTTCGGGAGGCAGACACACTCTTGCAGTTTAAATCTAGATTAAAGACCCATCTCTTTAACCTGGCATACACATAACATACTAATATGCTTTTATTATCCAAATCCGTTAAAGGATTTTTAGGCTGCATTATTAGGTAAACCGGAACCGGAAACACTTCCCATAACACCCTATGTACTTGCTACATCATTAGAAGAATGGCATCTACGCTAATATTTGTCTGTTTCTCTTTTGTTCCGAGGTCACCGTGGCCACCAGATCCAGTCTGTGTCCAGATCAGAGGGTCACTGCAGTCACCCGTATCCAGTATGTATCCAGACCAGATGCTGGATCAGCATCTAGAAAGGACCTCTACATCCCTGAAAGACAGCGGAGACCAGGACAACTAGAGCCCCAGATACAGATCCCCTGTAAAGACCTTGTCTCAAAGGAGCACCAGGACAAGACCACAGGAAACAGATGATTCTTCTGCACAATCTGACTTTGCTGCAGCCTGGAATTGAACTACTGGTTTCGTCTGGTCAGAGGAGAACTGGCCCCCCAACTGAGCCTGGTTTCTCCCAAGGTTTTTTTCTCCATTCTGTCACCGATGGAGTTTCGGTTCCTTGCCGCTGTCGCCTCTGGCTTGCTTAGTTGGGGACAGTTCATCTACAGCGATATCGTTGACTTGATTGCAAATAAATGCACAGACACTATTTAATTGAACAGAGATGACATAACTGAATTCAATAATGAACTGCCTTTAACTATCATTTTTTCATTATTGACACTGTTTTCCTAATGAATGTTGTTCAGTTGCTTTGACGCAATGTATTTTGTTTAAAGCGCTATATAAATAAATAAAGGCTTATAACAGAAGTTTGGTGGAGTGGACTCATTTAGACCAAAATAATCATTTGGTTTTAGCCAGGTTTCAGTCAAGCACAGTACATCTAAACTATTATCTGTGATCATTTCATTTACAATAACTGCTTTGAGTGTGAGTGATGTAATGTGTCTAATATTGAACAAAATGGGAAACGCATCAGCTGTCGGTCATCTCAGGGACACTGATGGTATGGAAATATCTCTCTTTAATTATAAGATGGACTAATTGTCACTTGAATCCATGTTATTTGATTATTATAATGTATAATATGAAGGAAAACAGTCATTTGTATTATGCTTCAATTATTATTATTAGGTGTATGACGCACAACTTTCGTCTAATCATAAGTGCATAAATGCAGTAAAATGCAATAGATCTCATATGTTTGCTTAAACTGTTCACGTAAATTTTATAAATGTTATGGTTGCATAAAAAGAGAAAATAAGCTAAATATATAAATGAACAAAATGAGACAATTGTAAATTGTTTATTTAAATTGTATTTGTTCACAGCTGTTAACATTTCATCAGAAGTAATGATATATCCTTTTCTTTGTTTTTCTTTTTTTCATTTAAGGTTATTGACCTAATTGAATCTACTTAAGCCAAATTGAAACTATTGTCTAACCTGCCAAACTGCCAAATTCAAGAAATGTCTATCATGATAAAACCTTAATATCAAACCTACATACTGTAATAATGTTTGGAAGTTTTAGAGAAATGCTTTAGAAACCCATTAGATTTTAGCTGACTAAATTCATGGTTGATTTAGTCGACTAAAATTTTATGATATTTAGTCGACTAAAACTATAATGAAACAAAAACTACATTCAAGAAAAGTAAATGATTTTGTGGTTTGACGTTCCGTATTTGACTTGATGCACTTAGGACAGATGTGGTGTGATAACAAACAGTACCATATTCATATAGGAATGCATCTGGAAATGCAACTCACCATACTCAGAAGCAATTGGCCCAAAGATGAATAAGTGTGTAGTACTTATTCATCTTTGGGCCAAATGCTTCTGAGTATGGTGACTGTTGTCTGTAAATTTATATTAAAATCAAGCAAAATTCCTAGGCTTGTGACTCTAACACAAAGTCAGTTAATAATCTATTGCAATAGTATACTGCAGCAGCTAATGAATGTTAACATATAAACGGAAATCTAGAGAGTTAGAGCTAGTCATAAACATTATTACTTTTAATTAATTATTTATTTATTTATTTCAAAAGTACAGTCAATTGAAAAAGCAGTGCACGTACTGAGAAATCTTACACTAATGTCATGATAGGTCAAATAAGTCTTCACCGTGGCCTGGATGTGTAACCTAAACTTAATACAAACATGAGCTCTCACTGTGCTATATTTATAATTTGTCCATATATGAACGTTCTGTTTATAACTTTGATAGTCATTATATGACCATGAAGTAAGATTTGTATGTGCAGTGATCACTGAGGTTTAATTCCCCCCAAAAAGTCAGTCAGATACATGTATTTATTTATTTATTTATTCATTTATTTATTCAATTGGAAGGACTGTCACAGTCCATCTTTGGTTTTTAAAGAGGAAATAATATGGATGCTAAAAGTTCAAAAACAAATAGTTATTAATATGATAGTTGCCCAAAACTCAAGTTGTATATTACCTTTTAGTCATCACATGGTGCTAGTCTTGCTTTCCCCTCTAAAATTAAATAGTAGTGACAGCTGACTGCTTCTTTACATCTGAATCAAGTTCCTCCTCTTTGCCAAGATTGAAATAAGAAGCAACATTGAAATAAGACCTCGGTGACATCAAATGAAACATTGTAAACAAACATACACTCAACAAGAAAGCCTACATTAAAAAGACAAGACAAAACATAAGAAAAACATGGACTGTTAAACTTTTATGTCATATAAGTATATTATCCAAATGTCTATAAATAATATGTTTTTGCTTTAAAATTTAAACATATCAATATCATGAATTTAAGTATAGAAAGACTGTTCAGTTGATCTAAACCATTAAAAAAATTAAAATATCACATGCTCCAGCAAACCAACAAAACAAATGAACGACAGCCTGCTGCTATTTACATCAACATAAACCATGTAGAATAACATGACCAAATCCAGCTGAACAGTTCAGCTGAGTCTTCAGTAAAGATACTATATAAATGACAACCTCTGATTGCAGGACAGTTGCCCATCAAAATACGGTGAGTCACTATCTATCTATCTATCTATCTATCTATCTATCTATCTATCTATCTATCTATCTATCTATCTATCTATCTGTCTGTCTACTTATTTATATATAATTATAATTATATATGTATTACTAATTAGTATATATTCATTTATAATTTTTATATTTCAGAATCCTGGACTTGCCAGCTGCAATTTCCATCTGAGATTAATACAAGGTAAAGAACTTCCCAACTGATGGTGACAATATGATCTGGTGATGATTTGGTTGATGATTTGGTTTAACTGATTGGAATGTATTAGGAGAGTTAGAGTTGAAAGTTAGACAATGACAATCAAAAAGTGAATCTAATGAAGTATATCAGCATGGTAATGTCAGTTGTGCTCCACAGTGAAGTACAATCATGGGAGATGGTGAAATGGAGTGTTTCGGCCCGGCGGCCATTTACCTCCGGAAGCCAGAAAGAGAGAGACTCGAGGCTCAGACTGCTAAATTCGATGCCAAAACAGCATTCTTCGTGACAGATGCAGCTGAGATGTACTTGAAAAGTACACTTATTAGTATAGAGGCTGGCAAAGCTACTGTCAAAACTGACTGTGGGAAAGTAAGTATCAAATATTAAAAAATAATATTTTATATGTGACTGTGCTTGAGTCTTCAAATGTTAAAGTTTTTCACTTTAATAGTGTAGAAATATGTGTACAAAAAGTCTAAAAAAAAGTTAATTACAGACTGTCACAGTAAAGGAAGATCAAATCTTCCCAAGGAATCCTCCCAAATTTGACAAAATGGAGGACATGGCCATGATGACCCATCTCAATGAGCCTTCTGTGCTGTTTAACCTCAAAGAGCGTTACGCAGCATGGATGATCTATGTAAGTAAATCATAATTTATTCCTAGAATAGGGCAGAAACATTGTAAAACTGGACGATCTCCATTTCAGACCTACTCTGGCTTGTTCTGTGCCACTGTCAATCCATACAAATGGCTTCCAGTGTACGACGCAGTTGTCGTGAGTGGATACAGAGGCAAAAAGAGGATTGAAGCCCCACCTCACATCTTCTCCATCTCTGACAACGCCTACCAGTTCATGCTCACAGGTAAGTGGATTCCAGCAGTCTCAACATATAATAGTTAAAAAGACAATGAAAAATACACTTTATAATAACTAGCATGAGGTGTTAGCCTATAATTCATTGTTAATAAATTGCTGTTGCTCTATGAAAGGAGTTCATAGAAAAGCTCAATTAACTCCAAATAGTATCTTTATATCAAAGATTACTGATGTTTTTTTATCCTTAGTTAACAACTTCTTTATAAACGGTACCTAAATGAGGTTTTAAGCTGAGGAAACGGAGTAGTACAGTTCAAATGAATTATCAATTAGTAAGTGTTTGATAACAACCATTTTATCTTCTATTTGTACTTACGTACATGAATAAATAACTGAAATGTTAACTTTAGGATATAGCCTTTTAATCTAATAATAATGGCAAAAAACAAACAAACAAACACTTAATAGCTTCAAGTTAATATAGAGTGCTACCTATATTTATATATCCTGTTAATATTTCATGGTTTAATTTCAGATCGTGAGAACCAGTCTGTCCTGATTACGTGAGTAAATATTCTTCTGCTGACACAACCTGAAGCTTTTCACTTATGATTGTAAATCAGTTAAAGATTTATGACTAAATGATGCTCTCATATAAATCTCCAGTGGAGAATCTGGAGCAGGAAAGACTGTGAACACAAAACGTGTCATTCAGTACTTTGCAACTGTTGCGATGGCTGGTCCAAAGAAGACAGACTCTGGCCCTGGAAAAATGCAGGTTAGTGAATATCTATTCTAGACAATGTTATTGATGACAGTGTTTGTGATTCACCTCATGACTACCCACTGTGCTACAATTACGTCTAGGGATCACTGGAGGACCAGATCATTGCAGCCAACCCTCTGCTGGAGGCTTATGGTAACGCCAAGACTATAAGGAACGACAACTCCTCTCGTTTTGTAAGTTGCGGTGATGAATCATAATTAATAACATCATAAATTTTCAATCACAAACAGTTGAGCTTTTATCAATGATTTCAACCTAGGGTAAATTCATCAGGATTCACTTTTCGGGCACTGGTAAACTGGCCAAAGCAGATATTGAAACTTGTGAGTCAACACTGTTTTTAGCCAAACATTTTATTTGGGGTTTAAGATGTGGGTTAATCAATTGAAAACAATGTCTTTTTACCACACCTTTTCTTGGAAAGATCTGCTAGAAAAGTCAAGGGTAACATTCCAGCTGTCTGCTGAGAGGAGTTACCACATCTTCTACCAGCTCATGACTGGACACAAGCCAGAGCTGCTCGGTGAGAAATCTACAGGATTGTGTGTTTCAGTTATTTCTATGTTTGAGAGCACTGGCAACATACTGCACATCAATTCTTTACAGAGGCCCTGCTCATCACCACCAACCCTTACGACTATCCAATGATCAGCCAGGGTGAAATCACTGTCAAGAGCATCGATGATGTGGAGGAGTTCATTGCCACAGATGTATGTGGATAGCTGCAATATTATTAGTAGTAGTAGTATTTTAGATTTTTTGCAAAATTTCTGAGCAAGTAAACATCAGAAAAACAGTGCATGACACAGTATAAAGTACTCCAATAAACTATATGATTTATTTGGTCTGTGTAAAAACAGAGTGCCATTGACATTCTGGGCTTCAATGCTGATGAGAAGATCAGCATCTACAAGCTGACAGGTGCGGTGATGCATCATGGGGCCATGAAGTTCAAACAGAAGCAGAGAGAGGAGCAGGCCGAACCTGACGGCAATGAGGGTAAGATCAAATTTGAGCACAAATTAACATATAAAAACGGTCACTTAATTAGCAACAATAATGCATAAAACTCTGCTTCCTTAGCTGCTGATAAAATCTCCTACCTCATGGGCATCAACTCTGCTGACATGCTGAAAGCTCTGTGTTACCCCAGAGTGAAGGTCGGGAATGAGATGGTGACCAAAGGCCAGACAGTACCACAGGTGATGACTTCATCAACACATTTAACTTGTGGATACAGTGAGAAATATCTCAGACATAGTCATCGTGAGAAGTAAGGGTAATAATACATTGACCTTTGAATCTGTCAGGTGAACAATGCAGTCTCTGCACTCTGCAAGTCTGTCTATGAGAAAATGTTCTTGTGGATGGTCGTCCGTATCAATGAGATGTTGAACACGACGAATCCTAGAGAGTACTACATCGGTGTGCTGGACATCGCTGGATTTGAGATCTTTGATGTGAGTATCAGTCATTAATGTCTCTGAAAGAATCAAGGCATACAAGATAACAGTGAGTTGCAATAATTGCTTCTGTTGAATTATTAGTATAACAGCTTGGAGCAGCTTTGCATTAACTTCACAAATGAGAAACTGCAACAGTTCTTCAACCACACCATGTTTGTTCTGGAGCAAGAGGAGTACAAGAAAGAAGGCATTGAATGGGCATTCATTGACTTTGGTATGGACTTGGCTACCTGCATTGAGCTCATTGAGAAGGTAAGAGGATATTCAGTAAATTAAAATAACGATCTCACTGTGCCTGTTCTTGAGTGGGAATATTTCTTCAACAGCCAATGGGCATCTTCTCCATTCTTGAAGAGGAGTGCATGTTCCCAAAGGCTACAGACTCAAGCTTCAAAAACAAGCTGCATGACCAACATCTGGGAAAATGTTCAGCTTTCGAGAAGCCCAAGCCTGGCAAGGGCAAAGCAGAGGCCCACTTCTCTCTGGTGCACTACGCCGGCACTGTGGACTACAACATTACTGGCTGGTTGGAGAAGAACAAGGATCCACTGAACGACTCTGTCGTGCAACTTTACCAAAAGTCAGCACTCAAAGTGCTGGCCTTGCTGTATGTCGCTGTGCCAGAAGGTACAAACATTTGCATTTCCTCAATTCTTTTGTGTTTGACTTATGTACAAGACACCTGGTTATACAAAAACTAAGAAAAAAGAATAAGACCATCAGAGCGCCACAGACTTTGGAGTTTTAAAATATGAAGTATATCTATGCAAGAGAATAGTTAGAATCAACAAGACACAAATAGAGATTATTGAAGGACCTAATGAACAGCAACACAAGATTAACAAAAAAAACCTCTGTCACTGATATATAGTTGAGGGAGGTGCAAAGAAAGGAGGCAAGAAGAAGGGTGGTTCCTTCCAGACGGTGTCTGCAGTTTTTAGGGTAAACAGATTCTCTCTCTAATTGAAGTTTGTGAATTTTTCACCATTACAGATTAGATTAATCACAAACTTTCCACAGGAAAACTTGGGTAAACTGATGTCTAACCTGAGGAGCACTCACCCTCACTTTGTGCGCTGCTTGATTCCTAATGAAACCAAGACTCCAGGTAACCTTGATCCTTGAAGACTCAAATAAATCACAGTTTAGAAAAAAACCTGAACCTTAAGAACATTTGCATTTCAGGTCTGATGGAGAACTTCCTTGTTATCCACCAGCTCAGGTGTAATGGTGTGCTGGAGGGCATCAGAATCTGCACGAAGGGTTTCCCCAGCAGAATCCACTACGGTGACTTCAAGCAGAGGTAATAACATCTTTTTGCAACTTCTTACTTAGAGATGATGTATTACCTAATCTTCACCTCCTAACATATTTCACAAGAATACTACTTTCCCCTAAATGTCCTCTAGATACAAAGTATTAAATGCTGCTGTCATCCCTGAGGGACACTTCATTGACAACAAAAAGGCTACAGAGAAACTCTTGGGCTCTATTGATATTGACCACACCCAATACAAATTTGGACATACCAAGGTGAGCTTTTCAGCAAATACACCATGTGGACAAAACTATTTCAACTCTTTCCTTCAAATTTTTTTACTCTGCTACAACATAATGACATTGTAGAGAATTCAGTCCTTCCAATTGTCCTGCAACAGTATGAGGAAGGAAGCTTTTGAATTCAGGCGTTCAAGTCTAGGCTTTGTGTCAGTCAAGCCTTATTCCACACCAGATTACACAAAACATTTCTATATGTACTCCACTTTGTGTACCAGACACTGTCGTGCCTCCTCAAACTGTTACATCAAAAAAAAAAGGACAGAATTCTCCCAAATGTCATTCTATACTATAGTATAGGCCATAATATAGGTTTTTCACCACTGGAATTACTGGAACAGCCAATCTCAATTATTATTAGGGCCATATCCCAGGCCACATCTACTCTGAAAAGTGTTAATTGGCTTCTTCAACACTACACCAATAATATATTACAAATGTTCTTGTAGGTGTTCTTTAAAGCTGGTCTGTTGGGTACTCTTGAGGAGATGAGAGATGAAAAACTATCAAGTCTGGTTACCATGACTCAGGCCTTGGCCCGAGGATATGTCATGAGGAAGGAGTATGTCAAAATGACGGAGAGGAGGTACTTACAATAATGTCTGAAACACAACTGTTTAGTTGCACAGTGTGATAAGGGCTTATTTACTGATTACAATTTACACAGGGAGGCAATTTATTCCATCCAATACAACATCCGCTCATTCATGAATGTAAAACATTGGCCATGGATGAAGGTGTACTTCAAGATCAAGCCTCTTCTGAAGAGTGCAGAGAGTGAAAAAGAAATGGCATCAATGAAGGAGAACTTTGAGAAAATGAAAGAAGATTTAACAAAGGCATTAGCTAAAAAGAAGGAGCTTGAGGAGAAAATGGTGTCACTTGTTCAGGAGAAACACGATCTTCTACAGCAAGTAACTTCTGTGAGTATTTCAGCTCTTATTTATCCCAATATGGATCCTGCAGCTATGAACATAAGTAGGCATGCACTGATATGAAAATTTTGGCCGATACGATAATCGATATGTTGGCAGATAAGTCTAAATCCACATTTTACATAATTTTTGAAAGCCTCGTTACCAAAAAAGATTCACCATTAAAAGGCATTAAACACTTCAACATAAATCAAACATAAACCAGCCTTACAAATAAATAAAATAATGCTTCAATAATGGAAACAAGTTAATGGACAACAGTACTTAACATGTAAAAAATCATGCCATGGACAGTGGTGTAGTGGATAGGGTTGTGTGGGGGGGCATTAAGATGATGGAGTGTGTTGAAAGTCGATAATCATGTAAGGACTATTGCCAGAGATATTGTTAAAATCACTAAATATTGTCATTATTGAGAATATTTGTCATTTGCAATTAATGTAGGCCTGCTATTTCCTGTCTAGCATTATTAGGTTACTTTTATTATTAAATGAATATTAGAATTAATTTGCTTGGCAACAATTTCATAGCACATTAACGCATAACTGACACGCTTTGACCTGTGAGGAAAATAAAAATAGGCTATAAGCTTAAGCTACTCCTCACTGAAAAAAAAAACATCTTAAAAACAGGTCTGTCATAGCCTACAATGAGTTATAGGCCTATAGCCTAAATAAAATTGTTACACTTCAGTAAAACTTTATCAATGAAGCAAAAGAGCAGCTTTATTTTATGCACAGACAAGAGAAACATTGAAGAAATAAATTATATATACGACATATAAGGAGATTCGTCTCTCGTCGTCTCTGAGAGAATACGTGCTGTTAATGTGTGTGTCGTCAGACGCCGAGAGCGCGGTCAGATTTTACTTTCACTATCATGGATAAAAGATGTTCACCTGCATATGTTTGACTTGCACAAAGCTTGCACATTGCTTGTATGATATCCACTGGCTGGCCTTCATGGTTTAAAACAGAAGTAGCCTATTTCCAATATTGCAATGCACCCGCTCTACAAACATCGAATAGTCAGATGTGTCGTGGACACGATCTTTCTGTAACAACGCGTCGAAACATGACAAATAAACCAAAATAATTCACAACTTTTTTATCACGGTAATATTGTCTTTATAATATTATGTTTATAACATTCCCAATTATAGTTATTATTGTTTTGCAGTGCTGTTTAACCTGTCTGTGTGCAGCTAAAGCACAGAATGAACACTGGTATACTGAAGTGCTGCCAGCTTTTTTCACACAAAGAAACACATCTTATATTCAGATATTTATACAACATAAATATAATACTACAACTTATACAAAAACATGCAAATGCACACGTGAACCTGAACTAAGTTATGTGCTAATCAGAATGTGCTGTGGATGCGCTCTTGGCTCTTTCTGCAACAACGAGCTGAAATATGGAAACCAAACCGAAAGAATTCATATCGTTTTATTATAATAGAATTCTCATTATAAAGTTTATATATATATATATATATATATATATATATATGACAATCTCATTCATAGTTATTAATGTTAATGTTATTAATGCTGCTGTTTGAGCCTTGTGTGCTGAGCTAAAGATGATAGACAGCAAACTGAAGCACTTAAGCCGTCTATATAGCTTAATCAAACGCATTCTATATGAGAAAAATCTGACTTTTATGTTTAAATAAAAACACAATATTATAACGTACATTTGCACAAAAGACTGTAAATGCACAAGCGAACTTGACTGTGCTAATTATGTGTGGATCCGTTGTGAATGCGCTCTTTCCTTAACAACACGCTAAAACACATGCAAACAAAGATTCCGTTACAATATTTTACAATAGCTAATGATCTCATTATAATATGACAGACTTGCCCTGCACATTTTCCTTTTCAAAGGGATTTGAGTAATATTTCAAGCAATTAAAAACCATCATGGTCAACAGTGCTCATCTGAAGTGTCTCTGCAGGAAATAATGCATTATTTATCGGCACTAAGATATTGGCCGTATTCACATATCAGTTTAATAACGATAACAGAAAAATTAAAGTTTATCAGCAGATACCGATATGGTGGCCAATATTTCAAGCATCCCTAAACATAAGTGATTAACTATATCCATGTCAATGAACAGGAATCTGAAAGCCTCTCTGATGCTGAGGAGAGATGTGAAGGGCTCATCAAAAGCAAGATCCAGCTCGAGGGCAAACTCAAAGAGACAAACGAGAGACTGGAGGATGAGGAGGAAATCAATGCTGAACTGACTGCCAAGAAGAGGAAACTGGAGGATGAATGCTCTGAGCTGAAAAAAGACATTGATGACCTGGAGCTCACCTTGGCAAAAGTGGAGAAGGAAAAACATGCAACAGAGAATAAAGTCAGTATTCATATGTGTGTGTGTGTCTATGTATATTATATATATTTATATATACATGTATATGAAGAGATTTGTTCCAAAACCCGATTAACATCTTTTTTTTTCTGCCAAAATCAGTATTTTATCTGGTCGGTATTGATAAGGCAGTTTTTAATTTGATGGAAAATGCAATATCGACCGAGTTAGTAGGTTATGTTTTTTCCCCTTTTTTTTCCAAACCTCGTCAAATGCCAGTCTCCCTTTTCTGCAGAATGCGATATATCTGCTCCACCAACCACAGCACACCATTCCACGCACTCTAGACAGTAATAGCGGAGCTTTGAATACACTCGGCATCGTAGTTTTCCTCATCTACTTTGTGATAAACAATCAAGGGCTGCATGATAAATCACATGTGATTGTCGTCAGTAAAGTCGATTCTGTGATTAATAGCTCTGGTAAATCTCCATCACGTGCTTCTGCTTTAAGATGGAGCGGCATTTAATACACAGAGCCGTAGATCACTGACAAGATACACAATATCGAGTTCATTAGATGAATCGCATTCGATTATTATTGTTATAGCTTATCAGTGTAATTTTTTTATGTTTGGCATTTATGTTTTTGTTAATACAGCGTATAGCACTAGTCAGCTAAATTAATGTAACATGACAAAGACGAATGCACTTTTGGAAGCTGAATGTAAGGGAAATGTTATCTTGGAATGTCTGTGGTCTATTGTGATATTGCTGTTCTTATTGTTGTTCATGAAGAAATGTTCTCGTTTATTGTTGTAATTAATTTATAGCAAATAAGATGACGCGTTGAATTCATTTTTGGGAGCGAAGACTGATTAATGTATTTTTGAATGTATCCTATATATAGGATTAGTATTGACAAAATTAAGAGGCTGTCATATGTGGATCAACTTATTTTGTTGTGTAAAACACTTTCATATTGTTTCAATGCATTCATTGCATTTTGAAATCAAAAACAAAAAAACGATCATGTATTTATTAATTTTATAATAAATATTTGAAAATCAAAATCTGGATTAAAATTTGTAATGTTATTATAAACTAAAGATGCTTTGTGAAAGTTTGAAACAGAAAATAGTGGTTTTCAGCTTGCCACTTTCTTGGTAAAGAAAACAAATTTTTACTAAAATAATCAAAATGGATTTATAGCGTTTTGGAACCAGACTCTTCATATACACTGCAGATTGGGATTCAGGCTCTTGATAATGAAACCTATTATCAATGTTTCCATTTAGGTGAAAAACCTGACAGAGGAGATGGCCTCTCAAGACGAGAGCATTGCCAAGCTGACAAAAGAGAAGAAAGCCCTCCAAGAGGCACACCAGCAGACTCTTGATGACCTTCAGGCAGAGGAAGACAAAGTCAACACTCTGACTAAAGCTAAGACAAAGCTTGAGCAGCAAGTGGACGATGTAAGATGTTTGGCATCAATAAGATATCAAATTTATTGCTCTGTACCAGATTTTAATGTTCCAGTTTTTGTAACAATAGCTTGAGGGCTCATTGGAGCAAGAGAAGAAGCTTCGTATGGACCTTGAGAGAGTCAAGAGGAAGCTTGAGGGTGATCTGAAACTGGCCCAGGAGTCCATAATGGACCTGGAGAATGAAAAACAGCTATCAGATGAGAAGATCAAAAAGTGAGTGACCATCAGATCCTAAACTTTACACAATTACACGAAATATGTATTTGACACATTTAAAACAACATTACTTTGAAAACAGGAAGGATTTTGAGATAAGCCAGTTTCTCAGCAAGATTGAGGATGAACAGTCTTTGGGAGCACAGCTTCAGAAGAAGATCAAAGAACTTCAGGTAACACTAGCTCTAATCTTTCTGATGTGAAATGGTGAAGTGGATGCATAGCTGGAAAAATCCACGATACAAATATCAGTAAAGAATCTTTTTTTTTCACTCAGGCCCGTATCGAGGAGCTGGAAGAGGAAATTGAAGCAGAGCGATCTGCTCGTGCCAAAGTGGAGAAGCAGAGAGCTGATCTTTCCAGGGAACTTGAAGATATCAGCGAGAGGCTTGAGGAAGCTGGTGGTGCCACTGCTGCTCAGATTGAGATGAACAAGAAGCGTGAAGCCGAATTCCAGAAGATGCGTCGTGATCTGGAGGAGTCCACCTTGCAGCATGAAGCTACAGCTGCAGCTCTCCGAAAGAAGCAGGCTGACAGTGTGGCTGAACTCGGAGAACAGATCGACAACCTCCAGCGGGTCAAGCAGAAGCTGGAGAAGGAGAAGAGTGAATACAAGATGGAGATTGATGACTTGACAAGCAACATGGAAGCTGTGGCTAAAGCAAAGGTAATGTCACTAGATGATCATTAAGAAGTACAAAATCATCTTTGCAAACATATTTATATAATCTCTAATCTCTTTAGGGTAATTTAGAGAAGATGTGCCGCACTCTTGAAGACCAGCTGAGTGAAATCAAGGCCAAAAGTGATGAAAATAGTCGCCAGTTGAACGACATGAATGCACAACGAGCAAGACTTCAGACTGAAAATGGTGAGTAAGCGACACATGTAAAAAATCTTAAAACAAAACTGAGTTCAAATATTCTGTTGTTAAAGTTCATGCTAATATCTGTAACCTGTTTCTAAGGTGAATTTAGCCGTCAACTGGAAGAGAAAGAAGCACTTGTTTCACAGTTAACTAGAGGAAAACAGGCTTTTACTCAGCAAATTGAGGATCTCAAAAGACATGTTGAGGAAGAAATCAAGGTAGAGTTGCAAATATTATTTAGTTTTGATAATAAATTAATTGTAATGTTCTGTTTTTTTTTTAATCCAAACCATTGTGTGGAAGGTACAGTGTTTAAAATCCCAAAATGTGTCACCTTACAGGCCAAGAACGCTCTGGCTCATGCAGTTCAGTCTGCCCGCCATGACTGTGATTTGCTCAGAGAGCAGTATGAGGAGGAGCAGGAGGCCAAAGCTGAACTCCAGCGTGGAATGTCTAAGGCCAACAGTGAGGTGGCCCAGTGGAGAGCCAAATATGAGACTGATGCCATCCAGCGCACTGAGGAGCTTGAGGAATCCAAGTAAATACAGCAACGAAAAGAGTCTTAACTACCCTACATTTAATATCAGTAAGATTTCATCATTTAATACCACTCTCTTTAGGAAAAAGCTGGCACAGCGTCTGCAGGATGCTGAAGAATCCATTGAGGCAGTGAACTCCAAGTGTGCCTCTCTGGAAAAGACCAAACAGAGGCTGCAGACAGAGGTAGAGGACCTGATGATTGATGGGGAGAGGGCAAATGCATTGGCTGCCAACCTTGACAAGAAGCAGAGAAACTTTGACAAGGTGAGAATGATGTGGATAATCTTAAAATCTAAACCTTGAACCATGGACTTAGCTAATTAACAACGATTACCTTTTTCACCAGGTCCTAGCAGAGTGGAAGCAGAAGTATGAGGAAAGCCAGGCTGAACTAGAAGCTGCTCAGAAAGAAGCTCGTTCTCTCAGCACTGAGCTTTTCAAAATGAAGAACTCCTATGAGGAAGCTCTTGACCACCTCGAGACCCTGAAGAGGGAGAACAAGAATCTGCAACGTAAATGGCACTTCTATTTTTACAGCAAAGATTTTAAAAACCAGAGATGCATTTAAAAACAGAAAATGATGTACAATTGATTTTTAAATACTTTCAGAGGAGATTTCTGAGCTCTCTGAACAGCTTGGAGAAACTGGAAAGAGCATTCATGAGTTAGAGAAAGCCAAGAAGACAGTGGAATCTGAGAAATCAGAGATCCAGACTGCACTAGAAGAAGCCGAGGTGCCATTCCTTTGCTACAACACTACCATCACACCAGTGCTTTGAATAATATTAAAACATTGTATATGTAGTGGTTCAAAACCTTAAATGAATGTTATTTCTTCTTAAACCGTCACAAATATACTCCCATAACTCCGGAGGCATATCGTACAATTTGACAAGTTTAAAAAGTATGTAAATCATTTCCTTTTTCTACTTGCAGGGCACCCTGGAGCATGAAGAGTCCAAGATTCTCCGTGTGCAGCTGGAGCTGAACCAGGTGAAGAGCGAGATTGACAGGAAGCTTGCTGAGAAGGATGAGGAGATGGAACAGATCAAGAGGAACAGCCAACGAGTGATCGACTCCATGCAGAGCACTCTGGACTCTGAGGTCAGGAGCAGAAATGATGCCATGAGAGTCAAAAAGAAGATGGAGGGAGATCTGAATGAGATGGAGGTCCAGCTGAGTCATGCCAACCGCCAGGCTGCTGAGGCCCAGAAACAGCTCAGGAACGTCCAAGGACAACTCAAGGTATCCCTCTGTAGAAAGAGTAGTTTAAGTGTTTGATCAAATGAATATGATACATGAATTAACTGAAGCATAACATGGAACTAACAAAGAAAGAACATTGCCACAGGATGCCCAACTGCACCTTGATGAAGCTGTCAGAGGACAGGACGACATGAAGGAGCAGGTGGCCATGGTGGAGCGCAGGAATGGCCTAATGCAAGCAGAGATTGAGGAGCTGAGAGCTGGCCTGGAGCAAACAGAGAGAGGCCGCAAAGTGGCGGAGCAGGAGCTGGTGGATGCCAGCGAACGCGTGACACTGCTGCATTCACAAGTACAAAAAGATTCTTAAATACTAAGAGCAAATTCAGATCACACGATACATCATTAGTTACATATACATTAAACTACCTGCCTAAATCCTGCAGAATACGAGTCTTATTAACACCAAGAAGAAGCTTGAGACTGATCTGGTCCAGGTTCAAGGTGAGGTGGATGATGCAGTCCAGGAGGCCAGAAATGCAGAGGAGAAAGCCAAGAAGGCCATCACTGATGTGGGTGTTTGCATTCTGTCACTCTATTCAAATTTAAACAGTTATTTGACTTGTTTAGCTGGATGTGGTAGCAAAGAGAACATTCATGGAAGCTAATTCTATCTATATTGGTAAGCTCGTTTTCATTGGCCAATATTTCAGGCTGCCATGATGGCTGAGGAGCTGAAGAAGGAGCAGGACACCAGTGCTCACCTGGAGAGGATGAAGAAGAACCTGGAGGTGACTGTCAAAGACCTGCAGCACCGTCTGGATGAGGCGGAGAATCTGGCCATGAAGGGTGGAAAGAAACAGCTCCAGAAACTGGAGTCCAGGGTAAATTACAGGCTAAATACAGACTTAGGGTGTACTCATACTAGGAACGGTTGCCTTCTAATGAGCCAGAGTGAGATTATACTAGTCAAACGAACCAGACTTTGGGGGTGCTCTGGAACGGTTCAGATCGCCTAGTGTGAGTAACCCTCAGGTGAGCTGGTCATGGCAGAGATTTCACCGTTGACAATAACTCTCTACTGAAGGTTCATGAGTTGGAGGCTGAAGTTGAAGCTGAACAGAAACGTGGTACAGACGCTGTGAAAGGAGTGCGCAAATATGAAAGGAGAGTGAAGGAGCTCACCTACCAGGTAAAACCACACGCGAATTAGACACTTAACACCTTTCATGATGATAAACCGTTTAACCAAGGCCATGAACAATTATTACACCCAAAGACTGAGGAAGACAAGAAGAACGTGACTCGACTGCAGGATCTGGTAGACAAGCTGCAGCTGAAAGTGAAGGCCTACAAAAGCCAAGCTGAAGAAGCTGTAAGTCTAATGTCAGATTTTCTTGAGTGTTTAGACATTTTCTATCCAATACAATCAGTGCCATGAGTGCAATGCTCTGAAAGGGGTTGGATATCTGGTGTAATCCTAACAGGAGGAGCAGGCCAACACTCACCTGTCCAGGTACAGGAAGGTGCAGCATGAGCTGGAGGAGTCTCATGAGCGCGCTGACATCGCAGAGTCCCAGGTCAACAAGCTGAGAGCCAAGAGCCGTGAAGCTGGGAAGGTAACAACAGATGATGATTATGTAGAGAAAAGTTACTTTTTATACATAACATCTATGAAACATTTAACGAAATCATTTTTTTTTTGCTTTTTAGACTAAAGATGAAGAATGAAGACAAGAAACTATACCTACAAGCAAGCATATGACTGACTTGTGCTGAGTTCTTCTGTGTCCATTAAATGGCAGAGTTTGACTTTGTTCTTCATTATTTTTTTCCACTTTCAAACTTCATCACATACTCAATCACTGTTTTAAAATATAACTCATGAGGCATGATATGGTAAAGAACACAAATGCAGAGTACTGAAATTGTGATAGTGACATAAAGTGACATAAAACCTAAACCGGAAACAACCTGAACTTCATAAACAAAAATGGGAACTTGTCTCTGTATGTCACTTTGGATAAAAGTGTCGGCTAAGTACATGAGTGTAAATCAAAGTCAAAGTCACCTTTATTTATATAGCGCTTTAAACAAAATACATTGCGTCAAAGCAACTGAACAACATTCATTAGGAAAACAGTGTCAATAATGCAAAAATGATTGTTAAAGGCAGTTCATCATTGGATTCAGTTATGTCATCTCTGTTCAGTTAAATAGTGTCTGTGCATTTATTTGCAATCAAGTCAACGATATCGCTGTAGATGAAGTGTCCCCAACTAAGCAAGCCAGAGGCGACAGCGGCAAGGAACCAAAACTCCATCGGTGACAGAATGGAGAAATAAACCTTGGGAGAAACCAGGCTCAGTTGGGGGGCCAGTTCTCCTCTGACCAGACGAAACCAGTAGTTCAATTCCAGGCTGCAGCAAAGTCAGATTGTGCATAAGAATCATCTGTTTCCTGTGGTCTTGTCCTGATGCTCCTCTGAGACAAGGTCTTTACAGGGGATCTGTATCTGGGGCTCTAGTTGTCCTGGTCTCCGCTGTCTTTCAGGGATGTAGAGGTCCTTTCTAGGTGCTGATCCAGCATCTGGTCTGGATACGTACTGGATCCGGGTGACTGCAGTGACCCTCTGATCTGGACACAGACTGGATCTGGTGGCCACGGTGACCTCGGAACAAGAGAGAAACAGACAAATATTAGCGTAGATGCCATTCTTCTAATGATGTAGCAAGTGCATAGGGTGTTATGGGAAGTGTTTCCGGTTACGGTTTACCTAATAAATGCAGCCTAAAAATCCTTTAACGGATTTGGATAATAAAAGCATATTAGTATGTTATGTGTTTGCCAGGTTAAAGAGATGGGTCTTTAATCTAGATTTAAACTGCAAGAGTGTGTCTGCCTCCCGAACAATGTAAGGTAGGTTATTCCAGAGTTTAGGCGCCAAATAGGAAAAGGATCTGCCACCCGCAGTTGATTTTGATATTCTAGGTATTATCAAATTGCCTGAGTTTTGAGAACGTAGCGGACGTAGAGGATTATAATGTAAAAGGAGCTCATTCAATTACTGAGGTGCTAAACCATTCAGGGCTTTATAAGTAATAAGCAATATTTTAAAATCTATACGAAGCTTGATATGGAGCCAGTGCAGTGTTGACAGGACCGGGCTAATATGGTCATACTTCCTGGTTCTAGTAAGAACTCTTGCTGCTGCATTTTGGACTAGCTGTAGTTTGTTTACTAAGCGTGCAGAACAACCACCCAATAAAGCATTACAATAATCTAACCTTGAGGTCATAAATGCATGGATTAACATTTCTGTATTTGACATTGAGAGCATAGGCCGTAATTTAGATATATTTTTGAGATGGAAAAATGCAGTTTTACAAATGCTAGAAACGTGGCTTTCTAAGGAAAGTTCGCTATCAAATAGCACACCTAGGTTCCTAACTGATGACGAAGAATTGACAGAGCAACCATCAAGTCTTAGACAGTGTTCTAGGTTATTACAAGCGGAGTTTTTAGGTCCTATAATTAACACCTCTGTTTTTTCAGAATTTAGCAGTAAGAAATTACTCGTCATCCAGTTTTTATATCGACTATGCAATCCATTAGTTTTTTTAAATTGGTGTGTTTCACCGGGCTGCGAAGAAATATAGAGCTGAGTATCATCAGCATAACAGTGAAAGCTAACACCATGTTTCCTGATGATATCTCCCAAGGGTAACATATAAAGCGTGAAGAGTAGCGGCCCTAGTACTGAGCCTTGAGGTGCTCCATACTGCACTTGTGATCGATAGGATACATCTTCATTAACTGCTACGAACTGATGGCGGTCATATAAGTATGATTTAAACCATGCTAATGCACTTCCACTGATGCCAACAAAGTGTTCAAGTCTATGCAAAAGAATGTTGTGGTCAATTGTGTCAAACGCAGCACTAAGATCCAATAAAACTAATAGAGAGATACACCCAAGATCAGATGATAAGAGCAGATCATTTGTAACTCTAAGGAGAGCAGTCTCAGTACTATGATACGGTCTAAATCCTGACTGGAAATCCTCACATATACCATTTTTCTCTAAGAAGGAATATAATTGTGAGGATACCACCTTTTCTAGTATCTTGGACAGAAAAGGGAGATTCGAGATTGGTCTATAATTAACTAGTTCTTTGGGGTCAAGTTGTGTTTTTTTGATGAGAGGCTTAATAACAGCCAGTTTGAAGGTTTTGGGGACATATCCTAATGACAATGAGGAATTAATAATAGTCAGAAGAGGATCTATGACTTCTGGAAGCACCTCTTTTAGGAGCTTAGATGGTATAGGGTTTAACATACATGTTGTTGGTTTAGATGATTTAACAAGTTTATACAATTCTTCCTCTCCTATAGTAGAGAATGAGTGGAACTGTTCCTCAGGGGGTCTATAGTTCACTGTCTGATGTGATACTGTAGCTGACGGCTGAATGGTTGCAATTTTATCTCTAATAGTATCGATTTTAGAAGTAAAGTAATTCATAAAGTCATTACTGCTGTGGTGTTGGGAAATGTCAACACTTGTTGAGGCTTTATTTTTCGTTAATTTAGCCACTGTATTGAATAAATACCTGGGGTTATGTTTGTTTTCTTCTAAAAGAGAAGAAAAGTAATTGGATCTAGCCATTTTTAATGCTTTTCTGTAGGATATGTTACTTTCCCGCCAAGCAATACGAAATACCTCTAGTTTTGTTTTCCTCCAGCTGCGCTCCATTTTTCGGGCTGCTCTCTTTAGGGTGCGAGTATGCTCATTATACCATGGTGTCAAACTGTTTTCCTTAACCTTACTTAAGCGTAAAGGAGCAACTTTATTTAAAGTGCTAGAAAAGAGAGAGTCAATAGTTTCTGTTACACCATCAAGTTGTTCTGAGGTTTTGGATATGCTAAGGAATTTGGTTACATCAGGAAGATAACTTAAAAAGCAGTCTTTTGTGTTAGAAGTGATGGTTCTTCCATACTTGTAACAAGAAGTAGAATTTACAATTTTGGCTATATGAAGTTTGCACAGAACTAAATAATGATCTGAGATATCATCACTTGGCTGAATAATTTCAACACCATCAACATCAATTCCATGTGACAGTATTAAATCTAGAGTATGATTTCGACAATGAGTAGGTCCTGAAACGTGTTTTCTAACACCAATAGAGTTCAGAATGTCTATAAATGCTGATCCCAATGCATCTTTTTCATTATCAACATGGATATTAAAATCACCAACTATTAAGACTTTATCTGCAGCCAGAACTAACTCGGATGTAAAATCACCAAACTCTTTAATAAAGTCTGTATGGTGCCCTGGTGGCCTGTATACAGTAGCCAGTACAAACATAACAGGGGATTTATCATTAACATTTGTTTCTCTGGATAATGTTATATGAAGCACCATTACTTCAAACGAGTTATACTTGAAGCCTGTCCTCTGAGAAATCCTGAAAACATTGTTATAAATTGAAGCAACACCTCCCCGTTTGCCTTTTAGATGCGGCTCATGTTTATAACAGTAATCTTGGGGGGTGGACTCATTTAAAATAATGTAATCATCAGGTTTTAGCCAGGTTTCTCTCAAACAGAGTACATCTATATTATGATCAGTGATCATATTATTTACAAAAAGTGTTTTTGTAGAAAGGGATCTGATATTCAATAAGCCAAGCTTTATCATTTGTTTATCCATATTGCTTCTGTTTTTTTATTTGTTGAACCTCAATTAAATTGTTAATCTTAAATTAAATTGTTAATCGTGCTGAGAATTAACTGACCTCTGTGACGGGAGGCAGCTAGCAGACGGTCGGTTTAGCCAGTCTGTCTGCTTCCTGACCTGGGCCCCAGTTAGTCAAGTATAAACACTTAGACTATTTGCCATATTTCTAGAGAGAAGAGTGGCGCCACCCCAGGAGGGATGAAGACCATCTCTTTTAAACAGGTCAGGTCTGCCCCAAAAGCTCGTCCAATTGTCTATGAAACCTATGTTATTCTGTGGGCACCACTTAGACATCCAGCCATTGAGTGATGACAATCTGCTATGCATCTCATCACCACGGTAAGCAGGGAGGGGACCAGAGCATATTACAGTGTCTGACATCGTGCTTGCAAGTTCACACACCTCTTTAATGTTATTTTTAGTGATCTCCGACTGGCGAAGTCGAACATCATTAGCGCCGGCATGAATAACAATCTTACTGTATTTACGTTTAGCATTAGCCAGCACTTTTAAATTTGCCAAGATGTCAGGCGCTCTGGCTCCCGGTAAACATTTGACTATGGTGGCTGGTGTCTCTATATTCACGTTCCGTACAATAGAATCACCAATAACTAGAGCACTTTCATCAGGTTTCTCAGTGTGTGCATCACTGAGTGGGGAGAACCTGTTTAATGTTTTGATCGGAACAGAAGAGCGGTGTTTTGACCCACGACTACGCTGCCTCACCGTCACCCAGTTGCCCTGCTGCTGGGGCTCTGTTTCCGGAGCCGAACAATGTACAGGAATCCCTGAGCTAGACGCATCCAAAGCCGTATCTAGAGCCCTAACATTCTTACTGTCCTCAATTAAAGTTTGGATGCGTGTCTCTAATTCTGAAATCTTCTCTGTCAGCCTAACTATTTCCCTGCATTTATCACATGTGAATCCCTCATCAGCGACAGAGATAGATAAACTGTACATGTGGCAAGAGGTGCAAGTAACAATGACGGGAGAAGCCATTACTCACCGTGCTTGATGAAATATTCTTACTGCGGTTGTTTGATGAACTTGTGAAAAACTGGAGCGAGGGAGAGGAGAAAAGAAAACAGCGATAGGTTCGAATGAAAACGCTAATGACAAGCTAACGAGTGCTAACGCTTTGCAGGTGTACTGCAGTCACGGATATAAAATAAAAGTGAACGATCAAAGTTAATCTGATAAGATTGATCGATAATATCAGAAATATGGTGTGAATTAAGTTATATTTTACCACTTTAAAAAACAGAGAGTGATAGTAAGATAAAGATTCTAGAGAAAAAATAAAATAAAAACAGCTACACGGAGCTACAATTTGCTACAGAAGGCCAACAGGAAGTAGAGAAAACACTGTCCAACAGCGACCTTCAGTGAAGCGTGTGGGTGACCTGCACGCGCTCTCGGTGAGCCTGTCATGCTTGGAGTTTGGGCCTAATGACTCAAGGGTCATACTCAAACCTAGGCACGGTTATGTGCCTAAGTCCCTCAACACGCCGTTTCGGGCTCGGGTTATTGCCCTGTCGGTGTCAGGAGAGGATGGAGACTCGAGTCTTATTTGCCCTGTTAGGGTTTTAAGAGCTTATGTGTCTCGCTCCGCTGTCTTTCAACAGACTGAGCAGCTGTTTGTCTCGTTTAGTCGACGTTCCAAGGGAATGGCTGTTTCGAGGCAGACTCTATCCAGATGGATAGTTGACGCCATAGCGTTAGCTTACGCTTCCAGGGGCCTTCAGTGCCCACTGGGCGTCAGAGCACACTCCACAAGGGGCGTTGCCTCGTCGTGGGCGTGGTCTACTGGGATCTCCTTGCAGGATATATGTATGGCGGCAGGTTGGGCCTCGCCGTCTGCATTTATCAGGTTCTATAACTTTGAGGTTCCCGCCTTGCAAGCAAGGCTGCTGTCGGTATAGCCGAATCAGGGCCCTGATGGGAATTCTGAGTTTGTGAGCATTATGCGCTGCCGACTGTTATATGGGCAGTATTGCGTAAGACCCGCATTGCCACATTGGTCAGGCCTTGCCTCGACTGTGTGATGTTATATTGCCGCATCTACGGGTGCTGCTAGATATGGGACGGAGGGCTCCCCCCTCTCCTGTCCTGGACTCTCTGTGAGTCCCTCGGGTGACTGTGCACTGTAAATCCTGGCCGTTGCTTCAGGTTTATTGGTGTGTGATCCCTGTGCGCACGGCATTTTACATGGGGTTCCCGTAGCGTCTTAGCTAAGACGCAGTACGAGAGAACTCTCGTAAGAGAACGTACTCGGTTACCAACGTAACCTCGGTTCTCTCTAGAAGAAGGAATGAGTACTGCGTTCTCTGCCGTACAATTCACTCTGGTTCGCTTCGGCGATGAAATAAATCAGGTGAGTCAGCCTTTTCGAGCTCCTTTTATAGGGTTGGGCCACACCTGTTTCGGCGGGAAGTGGCATGAATTGGTCTGATATTGCATCAGCCTGCACTCGATAGGCTGTGCACTTGCCGCAGAGCAGCCAATGAGCGAGCAAGCCATCTCGCCTATGGCTGTGTACTGCTGCAAATGCGCTTTACAAAAATTCAAAATTAAGGATAATTTTTTGCTTCAGTATTTCGTGAAAAGAGACTTTTCCCGTAGCGTCTTAGCTAAGACGCAGTACTCGTTCCCTCTTCTAGAGAGAACCGAGGTTACGTTAGTAACCGAGTACGTTTTATGTCACTTTATGTCACTATCACAATTTCAGTACTCTGCATTTGTGTTCTTTACCATATCATGCCTTATGAGTTATCTTTTAAAACAGTGATTGAGTATGTGATGAAGTTTGAAAGTGGAAAAAATAATGAAGAACAAAGTCAAACTCTGCCATTTAATGGACACAGAAGAACTCAGCACAAGTCAGTCATATGCTTGCTTGTAGGTATAGTTTCTTGTCTTCATTCTTCATCTTTAGTCTAAAAAGCAAAAAAAAAAACATTAAAATTAATAAAAATGATTTTGTTAAATGTTTCATAGATGTTATGTATAAAAAGTAACTTTTCTCTACATAATCATCATCTGTTTTTACCTTCCCAGCTTCACGGCTCTTGGCTCTCAGCTTGTTGACCTGGGACTCTGCGATGTCAGCGCGCTCATGAGACTCCTCCAGCTCATGCTGCACCTTCCTGTACCTGGACAGGTGAGTGTTGGCCTGCTCCTCCTGTTAGGATTACACCAGATATCCAACCCCTTTCAGAGCATTGCACTCATGGCACTGATTGTATTGGATAGAAAATGTCTAAACACTCAAGAAATCTGACATTAGACTTACAGCTTCTTCAGCTTGGCTTTTGTAGGCCTTCACTTTCAGCTGCAGCTTGTCTACCAGATCCTGCAGTCGAGTCACGTTCTTCTTGTCTTCCTCAGTCTTTGGGTGTAATAATTGTTCATGGCCGTGGTTAAACGGTTTATCATCATGAAAGGTGTTAAGTGTCTAATTCGCGTGTGGTTTTACCTGGTAGGTGAGCTCCTTCACTCTCCTTTCATATTTGCGCACTCCTTTCACAGCGTCTGTACCACGTTTCTGTTCAGCTTCAACTTCAGCCTCCAACTCATGAACCTTCAGTAGAGAGTTATTGTCAACGGTGAAATCTCTGCCATGACCAGCTCACCTGAGGGTTACTCACACTAGGCGATCTGAACCGTTCCAGAGCACCCCCAAAGTCTGGTTCGTTTGACTAGTATAATCTCACTCTGGCTCATTAGAAGGCAACCGTTCCTAGTATGAGTACACCCTAAGTCTGTATTTAGCCTGTAATTTACCCTGGACTCCAGTTTCTGGAGCTGTTTCTTTCCACCCTTCATGGCCAGATTCTCCGCCTCATCCAGACGGTGCTGCAGGTCTTTGACAGTCACCTCCAGGTTCTTCTTCATCCTCTCCAGGTGAGCACTGGTGTCCTGCTCCTTCTTCAGCTCCTCAGCCATCATGGCAGCCTGAAATATTGGCCAATGAAAACGAGCTTACCAATATAGATAGAATTAGCTTCCATGAATGTTCTCTTTGCTACCACATCCAGCTAAACAAGTCAAATAACTGTTTAAATTTGAATAGAGTGACAGAATGCAAACACCCACATCAGTGATGGCCTTCTTGGCTTTCTCCTCTGCATTTCTGGCCTCCTGGACTGCATCATCCACCTCACCTTGAACCTGGACCAGATCAGTCTCAAGCTTCTTCTTGGTGTTAATAAGACTCGTATTCTGCAGGATTTAGGCAGGTAGTTTAATGTATATGTAACTAATGATGTATCGTGTGATCTGAATTTGCTCTTAGTATTTAAGAATCTTTTTGTACTTGTGAATGCAGCAGTGTCACGCGTTCGCTGGCATCCACCAGCTCCTGCTCCGCCACTTTGCGGCCTCTCTCTGTTTGCTCCAGGCCAGCTCTCAGCTCCTCAATCTCTGCTTGCATTAGGCCATTCCTGCGCTCCACCATGGCCACCTGCTCCTTCATGTCGTCCTGTCCTCTGACAGCTTCATCAAGGTGCAGTTGGGCATCCTGTGGCAATGTTCTTTCTTTGTTAGTTCCATGTTATGCTTCAGTTAATTCATGTATCATATTCATTTGATCAAACACTTAAACTACTCTTTCTACAGAGGGATACCTTGAGTTGTCCTTGGACGTTCCTGAGCTGTTTCTGGGCCTCAGCAGCCTGGCGGTTGGCATGACTCAGCTGGACCTCCATCTCATTCAGATCTCCCTCCATCTTCTTTTTGACTCTCATGGCATCATTTCTGCTCCTGACCTCAGAGTCCAGAGTGCTCTGCATGGAGTCGATCACTCGTTGGCTGTTCCTCTTGATCTGTTCCATCTCCTCATCCTTCTCAGCAAGCTTCCTGTCAATCTCGCTCTTCACCTGGTTCAGCTCCAGCTGCACACGGAGAATCTTGGACTCTTCATGCTCCAGGGTGCCCTGCAAGTAGAAAAAGGAAATGATTTACATACTTTTTAAACTTGTCA
Source organism: Carassius carassius (assembly GCF_963082965.1). Classification (NCBI taxonomy): domain Eukaryota; kingdom Metazoa; phylum Chordata; class Actinopteri; order Cypriniformes; family Cyprinidae; genus Carassius; species Carassius carassius. The sequence continues at coordinate 33,197,169 of NC_081768.1, read as the reverse complement.
AATTGTACGATATGCCTCCGGAGTTATGGGAGTATATTTGTGACGGTTTAAGAAGAAATAACATTCATTTAAGGTTTTGAACCACTACATATACAATGTTTTAATATTATTCAAAGCACTGGTGTGATGGTAGTGTTGTAGCAAAGGAATGGCACCTCGGCTTCTTCTAGTGCAGTCTGGATCTCTGATTTCTCAGATTCCACTGTCTTCTTGGCTTTCTCTAACTCATGAATGCTCTTTCCAGTTTCTCCAAGCTGTTCAGAGAGCTCAGAAATCTCCTCTGAAAGTATTTAAAAATCAATTGTACATCATTTTCTGTTTTTAAATGCATCTCTGGTTTTTAAAATCTTTGCTGTAAAAATAGAAGTGCCATTTACGTTGCAGATTCTTGTTCTCCCTCTTCAGGGTCTCGAGGTGGTCAAGAGCTTCCTCATAGGAGTTCTTCATTTTGAAAAGCTCAGTGCTGAGAGAACGAGCTTCTTTCTGAGCAGCTTCTAGTTCAGCCTGGCTTTCCTCATACTTCTGCTTCCACTCTGCTAGGACCTGGTGAAAAAGGTAATCGTTGTTAATTAGCTAAGTCCATGGTTCAAGGTTTAGATTTTAAGATTATCCACATCATTCTCACCTTGTCAAAGTTTCTCTGCTTCTTGTCAAGGTTGGCAGCCAATGCATTTGCCCTCTCCCCATCAATCATCAGGTCCTCTACCTCTGTCTGCAGCCTCTGTTTGGTCTTTTCCAGAGAGGCACACTTGGAGTTCACTGCCTCAATGGATTCTTCAGCATCCTGCAGACGCTGTGCCAGCTTTTTCCTAAAGAGAGTGGTATTAAATGATGAAATCTTACTGATATTAAATGTAGGGTAGTTAAGACTCTTTTCGTTGCTGTATTTACTTGGATTCCTCAAGCTCCTCAGTGCGCTGGATGGCATCAGTCTCATATTTGGCTCTCCACTGGGCCACCTCACTGTTGGCCTTAGACATTCCACGCTGGAGTTCAGCTTTGGCCTCCTGCTCCTCCTCATACTGCTCTCTGAGCAAATCACAGTCATGGCGGGCAGACTGAACTGCATGAGCCAGAGCGTTCTTGGCCTGTAAGGTGACACATTTTGGGATTTTAAACACTGTACCTTCTACACAATGGTTTGGATTAAAAAAAAAACAGAACATTACAATTAATTTATTATCAAAACTAAATAATATTTGCAACTCTACCTTGATTTCTTCCTCAACATGTCTTTTGAGATCCTCAATTTGCTGAGTAAAAGCCTGTTTTCCTCTAGTTAACTGTGAAACAAGTGCTTCTTTCTCTTCCAGTTGACGGCTAAATTCACCTTAGAAACAGGTTACAGATATTAGCATGAACTTTAACAACAGAATATTTGAACTCAGTTTTGTTTTAAGATTTTTTACATGTGTCGCTTACTCACCATTTTCAGTCTGAAGTCTTGCTCGTTGTGCATTCATGTCGTTCAACTGGCGACTATTTTCATCACTTTTGGCCTTGATTTCACTCAGCTGGTCTTCAAGAGTGCGGCACATCTTCTCTAAATTACCCTAAAGAGATTAGAGATTATATAAATATGTTTGCAAAGATGATTTTGTACTTCTTAATGATCATCTAGTGACATTACCTTTGCTTTAGCCACAGCTTCCATGTTGCTTGTCAAGTCATCAATCTCCATCTTGTATTCACTCTTCTCCTTCTCCAGCTTCTGCTTGACCCGCTGGAGGTTGTCAATCTGTTCTCCGAGTTCAGCCACACTGTCAGCCTGCTTCTTTCGGAGAGCTGCAGCTGTAGCTTCATGCTGCAAGGTGGACTCCTCCAGATCACGACGCATCTTCTGGAATTCGGCTTCACGCTTCTTGTTCATCTCAATCTGAGCAGCAGTGGCACCACCAGCTTCCTCAAGCCTCTCGCTGATATCTTCAAGTTCCCTGGAAAGATCAGCTCTCTGCTTCTCCACTTTGGCACGAGCAGATCGCTCTGCTTCAATTTCCTCTTCCAGCTCCTCGATACGGGCCTGAGTGAAAAAAAAAGATTCTTTACTGATATTTGTATCGTGGATTTTTCCAGCTATGCATCCACTTCACCATTTCACATCAGAAAGATTAGAGCTAGTGTTACCTGAAGTTCTTTGATCTTCTTCTGAAGCTGTGCTCCCAAAGACTGTTCATCCTCAATCTTGCTGAGAAACTGGCTTATCTCAAAATCCTTCCTGTTTTCAAAGTAATGTTGTGTTAAATGTGTCAAATACATATTTTGTGTAGTTGTGTAAAGTTAAAGATCTGATGGTCACTCACTTTTTGATCTTCTCATCTGATAGCTGTTTTTCATTCTCCAGGTCCATTATGGACTCCTGGGCCAGTTTCAGATCACCCTCAAGCTTCCTCTTGACTCTCTCAAGGTCCATACGAAGCTTCTTCTCTTGCTCCAATGAGCCCTCAAGCTATTGTTACAAAAACTGGAACATTAAAATCTGGTACAGAGCAATAAATTTGATTTCTTATTGATGCCAAACATCTTACATCGTCCACTTGCTGCTCAAGCTTTGTCTTAGCTTTAGTCAGAGTGTTGACTTTGTCTTCCTCTGCCTGAAGGTCATCAAGAGTCTGCTGGTGTGCCTCTTGGAGGGCTTTCTTCTCTTTTGTCAGCTTGGCAATGCTCTCGTCTTGAGAGGCCATCTCCTCTGTCAGGTTTTTCACCTAAATGGAAACATTGATAATAGGTTTCATTATCAAGAGCCTGAATCCCAATCTGCAGTGTATATGAAGAGTTTGGTTCCTAAACGCTGTAAATCCATTTGGATTAATTTGAGTAAAAATGTGTTTTCTTTACCAAGAAAGCTGAAAATCTGTTTCAAACTTGCACAAAGCATCTTTAGTTTATAATAACATTACAACATTTAATCCAGATTTTGATTTTCAAATATTTATTATAAAATTAATAAATACATGATCGTTTTTTTGTTTTTGATTTTCAAAATGCAATGAATGCATTGAAACAATATGAAAGTTTTTTACACAACAAAATAAGTTGATCCACATATGACAGCCTCTGAATTTTGTCAATACTAATCCTATATATAGGATACATTCAAAAATACATTAATCAGTCTTCGCTCCCAAAAATGAATTCAACGGGTCATCTTATTTGCTATAAATTAATTACAACAATAAACGAGAACATTTCTTCATGAACAAGAATAAGAACAGCAATATCACAATAGACCACAGACATTCCAAGATAACATTTCCCTTACATTCAGCTTCCAAAAGTGCATTCGTCTTTGTCATGTTACATTAATTTAGCTGACTAGTGCTATACGCTGTATTAACAAAAACATAAATGCCAAAATGCCAAACATAAAAAAATTACACTGATAAGCTATAACAATAATAATCGAATGCGATTCATCTAATGAACTCGATATTGTGTATCTTGTCAGTGATTTACGGCTCTGTGTATTAAATGCCGCACCATCTTAAAGCAGAAGCACGTGATGGAGATTTACCAGAGCTATTAATCACAGAATCGACTTTACTGACGACAATCGCATGTGATTTATCATGCAGCCCTTGATTGTTTATCACAAAGTAGATGAGGAAAACTAGGATGCCGGGTGTATTCAAAGCTCCGCTATTACTGTCTAGAGTGCGTGGAATGGTGTGCTGTGGTTGGTGGAGCGGATATATCGCATTCTGCAGAAAAGGGAGACTGGCATTTGACGCGGTTTGGAAAAAAAAGGGGAAAAAACGTAACCTACTAACTTGGTCGATATTGCATTTTCCATCAAATTAAAAACTGCCTTATCAATACCGATCAGATAAAATACTGATTTTGGCAGAAACTTAAAAAAAAGATGTTAATCGGGTTTTGGAACAAATCTCTTCATATACATGTATATATAAATATATATAATATACATAGACACACACACATATGAATACTGACTTTATTCTCTGTTGCATGTTTTTCCTTCTCCACTTTTGCCAAGGTGAGCTCCAGGTCATCAATGTCTTTTTTCAGCTCAGAGCATTCATCCTCCAGTTTCCTCTTCTTGGCAGTCAGTTCAGCATTGATTTCCTCCTCATCCTCCAGTCTCTCGTTTGTCTCTTTGAGTTTGCCCTCGAGCTGGATCTTGCTTTTGATGAGCCCTTCACATCTCTCCTCAGCATCAGAGAGGCTTTCAGATTCCTGTTCATTGACATGGATATAGTTAATCACTTATGTTTAGGGATGCATGAAATATTGGCCACCATATCGGTATCTGCTGATAAACTTTAATTTTTCTGTTATCGTTATTAAACTGATATGTGAATACGGCCAATATCTTAGTGCCGATAAATAATGCATTATTTCCTGCAGAGACACTTCAGATGTGCACTGTTCACCATGATGGTTTTTAATTGCTTGAAATATTACTCAAATCCCTTTGAAAAGGAAAATGTGCAGGGCAAGTCTGTCATATTATAATGAGATCATTAACTATTGTAAAATATTGTAACGGAATCTTTGTTTGCACGTGTTTTAGCGTGTTGTTAAGGAAAGAGCGCATTCACAACGGATCCACACATAATTAGCACAGTCAAGTTCGCTTGTGCATTTACAGTCTTTTGTGCAAATGTACGTTATAATATTGTGTTTTTATTTATACATAAAAGTCAGATTTTTCTCATATAGAATGCGTTTGATTAAGCTATATAGACGGCTTAAGTGCTTCAGTTTGCTGTCTATCATCTTTAGCTCAGCACACAAGGCTCAAACAGCAGCTTACAACATTAATAACTATGAATGAGATTGTCATATATATATTAGTGCTGTCAATCGATTAAAAACTTTAACTAGATTAATCACACATTTTTTCTGTGATTAATCGCAATTAATCACAATAAAAAAAGAAATGTTTTTGACCGTTTTTAATATATTTTTTAATGTAATAATTTCACAGTTAAATTTAATTACTTGTTTAAATGACATCTTTTTATGAATGAAGGCCAGTATTACTGATATTAATACAGCTACTGATTTTTTTTTTTTTTACATTTATTATTAGGCTTCAAAAATATAACAGTTTTTAATTTAAGTAAACTTAAAACAATGCTAACATAAACCCATAATAAATGTCATGTTTACTCCTGCCCTTCCTGTCTTAACAGTTAGGAAATATGCAGAAATTTAATAAAGTTATCAAAGTTATATGCAGTCTGCACTGCATAAACTATAAATTAAATAGTTAATCCTTATTAAAGCTACAAAAGTTATTTAGTCAAGAGCAGCGAGTCATTTTCTCTGTTCCCTTTGCAGACATCCCAAGTCTCCCGGAAGTTCCGGGAGTCTCCCGCATATTGAAAGCGGCTCCCTGAGACCCGCAAATTAGTTAAAATCTCCCGGAATTTAGACCGAGCGAGCAAAAGCGTGCATGCGAAACAGATACTGTGTTTCAAACCGTGTAGCGCACGCACGGCAGAGAGGGAGAGGGAGCGAGAGTCCTTGCGTGTGTGTGTGCTAATGTGCGTGTGTGCGAAGCGCATGTAAGACAGAGAGCATCCTGATTGGCCTGTTTCTGCAAATCAACCAATCAATTGTCAGTGTGGGCGGGCTTTTATCTCTACTCCCGAGTCCCGAACAAAATTAATCAGTTATGTCTATCTAGTAACAGGAGCACCATGGCAGAGGGAGACTGCCACAAAACAAAAAAAGTATAAGACACATTTTACGGCAGACTACACGAAAGTGTACCCCTGTCTTATAGGTGTCAAACATAATGACAGTCTTGCTCAAGCATTGCCCATGGGGGGTTATTTGATTGCAAAAGGCATGTTGAGGTGAGTTGACAAGTTTCATTTCATCTGCATATTATTCAGGCTAGTTGCCAAGGCTACATGAAAACAACAAACTCCTTAGACCTGTTTAAAGTTGCAATGGAAAATAAATAAATGCAGTTTACATAAATTGTATAAGCAGATTATATAAATAGTAAAAGTAATCTACATATTTAAACATAATTAACGAATAATTACATAGGCCTATAGCTTATAGAAATAATATTTTATGCTTTTATATATTTTAGGGACCACAACATGTTAGGGAGGCTAAGCGCAGGGAAGGCTGCTCCAATATATCTCAGTTCTCCCATTCAGATAGGCAAAGTCTCACTGAGAAGGTGACTACAGCTGAGATCTATTTCCTTCCCTTTTGGGGGGGGGGGAGAACCTCCCTGAAATGACCTTTTGCAGGTTGGGATGTCTGCCTTTGTTCTTTTAACTTTACTGACAGGAAGCTTTATTGGCTGCTGTCCCTTTAAGAGCAGACAGACACGCGGATCTCACCGTTTATATACTGTCTATGGATCTCGCCTCATTCTCTCACAACTCTTTTTGTTCATTTTAGACTTAATATAAATAATTTAAGATTGCTCTTATGAGGATAATCGACAAAACTGGCACTTTGGGATGTTTATTGTTAGTTCAAGCGCTTAAGAGAACTGGATTCTGGCGCCCTGTCTATGCATTGTGTGTGTGTGTGTGTGTGTGTGTGTGTGTGTGTGTGTGTACGTGTGTATGTGTCACATAAGGGCATTCACAGACAGCGCATTCTCTTTTGTCTTGCCGCGCTTGAAATGTTTAAAAGCATTTAAATGAATAAGAGCGTGATCATATAATGTAAAGCTAGCCAACGGATGGCAGAAAATACGGATGCTGCGTTAATTGCGTTAAATATTTTGACACGTTAAACCAGACAAAAATTAATCGCATGCGTTAACGCGTTAACGTTGACAGCACTAATATATATATATATTTTGGTTTGGTTTCCATATTTCAGCTCGTTGTTGCAGAAAGAGCCAAGAGCGCATCCACAGCACATTCTGATTAGCACATAACTTAGTTCAGGTTCACGTGTGCATTTGCATGTTTTTGTACATATATAAGTTGTAGTATTATATTTATGTTGTATAAATATCTGAATATATGATGCGTTTCTTTGTGTGTAAAAAGCTGGCAGCACTTCAGTATACCAGTGTTCATTCTGTGCTTTAGCTGCACACAGACAGGTTAAACAGCACTGCAAAACAATAATAACTATAATTGGGAATGTTATAAACATAATATTATAAAGACAATATTACCGTGATAAAAAAGTTGTGAATTATTTTGGTTTATTTGTCATGTTTCGACGCGTTGTTACAGAAAGATCGTGTCCACGACACATCTGACTATTCGATGTTTGTAGAGCGGGTGCATTGCAATATTGGAAATAGGCTACTTCTGTTTTAAACCATGAAGGCCAGCCAGTGGATATCATACAAGCAATGTGCAAACTTTGTGCAAGTCAAACATATGCAGGTGAACATCTTTTATCCATGATAGTGAAAGTAAAAACTGACTGCGCTCTCGGCATCTGACGACACACACATTAACAGCACGTATTCTCTCAGAGACGACGAGAGACGAATCTCCTTATATGTCGTATATATAATTTTATTCTTCAATGTTTCTCTTGTCTGTGCATAAAATAAATCTGCTCTTTTGCTTCATTGATAAAGTTTTACTGAAGTGTAACAATTTTATTTAGGCTATAGGCCTATAACTCATTGTAGGCTATGACAGACCTGTTTTTAAGATGGTTTTTTTTCAGTGAGAAGTAGCTTAAGCTTATAGCCTATTTTTATTTTCCTCACAGGTCAAAGCGTGTCAGTTATGCGTTAATGTGCTATGAAATTGTTGCCAAGCAAATTAATTCTAATATTCATTTAATAATAAAAGTAACCTAATAATGCTAGACAGGAAACCGCAGGCCTACATTAATTGCAAATGACAAATACTCTCAATAATGACAATATTTAGTGATTTTGACAATATCTCTGGCTATAGTCCTTACATGATTATCGTCTTTCAACACACTCCATCATCTTAATGCCCCCCCCCCCCACCACCCTATCCACTACACCACTGTCCATGGCATGATTTTTTTTTTTTTTTTTTACATGTTAAGTACTGTTGTCCATTAACTTGTTTCCATTATTGAAGCATTATTTTATTTATTTGTAAGGCTGGTTTATGTTTGATTTATGTTGAAGTGTTTAATGCCTTTTAATGGTGAATCTTTTTTTGGTAATGAGGCTTTCAAAAATTATGTAAAATGTGGATTTAGACTTATCTGCCAACATATCGATTATCGTATCGGCCAAAATTTTCATATCAGTGCATCCCTACTTATGTTCATAGCTGCAGGATCCATATTGGGATAAATAAGAGCTGAAATACTCACAGAAGTTACTTGCTGTAGAAGATCGTGTTTCTCCTGAACAAGTGACACCATTTTCTCCTCAAGCTCCTTCTTTTTAGCTAATGCCTTTGTTAAATCTTCTTTCATTTTCTCAAAGTTCTCCTTCATTGATGCCATTTCTTTTTCACTCTCTGCACTCTTCAGAAGAGGCTTGATCTTGAAGTACACCTTCATCCATGGCCAATGTTTTACATTCATGAATGAGCGGATGTTGTATTGGATGGAATAAATTGCCTCCCTGTGTAAATTGTAATCAGTAAATAAGCCCTTATCACACTGTGCAACTAAACAGTTGTGTTTCAGACATTATTGTAAGTACCTCCTCTCCGTCATTTTGACATACTCCTTCCTCATGACATATCCTCGGGCCAAGGCCTGAGTCATGGTAACCAGACTTGATAGTTTTTCATCTCTCATCTCCTCAAGAGTACCCAACAGACCAGCTTTAAAGAACACCTACAAGAACATTTGTAATATATTATTGGTGTAGTGTTGAAGAAGCCAATTAACACTTTTCAGAGTAGATGTGGCCTGGGATATGGCCCTAATAATAATTGAGATTGGCTGTTCCAGTAATTCCAGTGGTGAAAAACCTATATTATGGCCTATACTATAGTATAGAATGACATTTGGGAGAATTCTGTCCTTTCTTTTTTGATGTAACAGTTTGAGGAGGCACGACAGTGTCTGGTACACAAAGTGGAGTACATATAGAAATGTTTTGTGTAATCTGGTTTGGAATAAGGCTTGACTGACACAAAGCCTAGACTTGAACGCTTATTCAAAAGCTTCAGGCCTTCCTTCCTCATACTGTTGCAGGACAATTGGAAGGACTGAATTCTCTACAATGTCATTGTGTTGTAGCAGAGTAAAAAATTTGAAGGAAAGAGTTGAAATAGTTTTGTCCACATGGTGTATTTGCTGAAAAGCTCACCTTGGTATGTCCAAATTTGTATTGGGTGTGGTCAATATCAATAGAGCCCAAGAGTTTCTCTGTAGCCTTTTTGTTGTCAATGAAGTGTCCCTCAGGGATGACAGCAGCATTTAATACTTTGTATCTAGAGGACATTTAGGGGAAAGTAGTATTCTTGTGAAATATGTTAGGAGGTGAAGATTAGGTAATACATCATTTCTAAGTAAGAAGTTGCAAAAAGATGTCATTACCTCTGCTTGAAGTCACCGTAGTGGATTCTGCTGGGGAAACCCTTCGTGCAGATTCTGATGCCCTCCAGCACACCATTACACCTGAGCTGGTGGATAACAAGGAAGTTCTCCATCAGACCTGAAATGCAAATGTTCTTAAGGTTCAGTTTTTTTTTCTAAACTGTGATTTATTTGAGTTTTCAAGGATCAAGGTTACCTGGAGTCTTGGTTTCATTAGGAATCAAGCAGCGCACAAAGTGAGGGTGAGTGCTCCTCAGGTTAGACATCAGTTTACCCAAGTTTTCCTGTGGAAAGTTTGTGATTAATCTAATCTGTAATGGTGAAAAATTCACAAACTTCAATTAGAGAGAGAATCTGTTTACCCTAAAAACTGCAGACACCGTCTGGAAGGAACCACCCTTCTTCTTGCCTCCTTTCTTTGCACCTCCCTCTGCTATATATCAGTGACAGAGGTTTTTTTTGTTAATCTTGTGTTGCTGTTCATTAAACCCTTCAATAATCTTTATTTGTGTCTTGTTGATTCTAACTATTCTCTTGCATAGATATACTTCATATTTTAAAACTCCAAAGTCTGTGGCGCTCTGATGGTCTTATTCTTTTTTCTTAGTTTTTGTATAACCAGGTGTCTTGTACATAAGTCAAACACAAAAGAATTGAGGAAATGCAAATGTTTGTACCTTCTGGCACAGCGACATACAGCAAGGCCAGCACTTTGAGTGCTGACTTTTGGTAAAGTTGCACGACAGAGTCGTTCAGTGGATCCTTGTTCTTCTCCAACCAGCCAGTAATGTTGTAGTCCACAGTGCCGGCGTAGTGCACCAGAGAGAAGTGGGCCTCTGCTTTGCCCTTGCCAGGCTTGGGCTTCTCGAAAGCTGAACATTTTCCCAGATGCTGGTCATGCAGCTTGTTTTTGAAGCTTGAGTCTGTAGCCTTTGGGAACATGCACTCCTCTTCAAGAATGGAGAAGATGCCCATTGGCTGTTGAAGAAATATTCCCACTCAAGAACAGGCACAGTGAGATCGTTATTTTAATTTACTGAATATCCTCTTACCTTCTCAATGAGCTCAATGCAGGTAGCCAAGTCCATACCAAAGTCAATGAACGCCCATTCAATGCCTTCTTTCTTGTACTCCTCTTGCTCCAGAACAAACATGGTGTGGTTGAAGAACTGTTGCAGTTTCTCATTTGTGAAGTTAATGCAAAGCTGCTCCAAGCTGTTATACTGATAATTCAACAGAAGCAATTATTGCAACTCACTGTTATCTTGTATGCCTTGATTCTTTCAGAGACATTAATGACTGATACTCACATCAAAGATCTCAAATCCAGCGATGTCCAGCACACCGATGTAGTACTCTCTAGGATTCGTCGTGTTCAACATCTCATTGATACGGACGACCATCCACAAGAACATTTTCTCATAGACAGACTTGCAGAGTGCAGAGACTGCATTGTTCACCTGACAGATTCAAAGGTCAATGTATTATTACCCTTACTTCTCACGATGACTATGTCTGAGATATTTCTCACTGTATCCATAAGTTAAATGTGTTGATGAAGTCATCACCTGTGGTACTGTCTGGCCTTTGGTCACCATCTCATTCCCGACCTTCACTCTGGGGTAACACAGAGCTTTCAGCATGTCAGCAGAGTTGATGCCCATGAGGTAGGAGATTTTATCAGCAGCTAAGGAAGCAGAGTTTTATGCATTATTGTTGCTAATTAAGTGACCATTTTTATATGTTCATTTGTGCTCAAATTTGATCTTACCCTCATTGCCGTCAGGTTCGGCCTGCTCCTCTCTCTGCTTCTGTTTGAACTTCATGGCCCCATGATGCATCACCGCACCTGTCAGCTTGTAGATGCTCATCTTCTCATCAGCAGTGAAGCCCAGAATGTCAATGGCAGTCTGTTTTTACACAGACCAAATAAATCATATAGTTTATTGGAGTACTTTATACTGTGTCATGCACTATTCAGTTAAAGCTTGTGTTTTTCTGATGTTTACTTGCTCAGAAATTTAGCAAAAAATCTAAAATACTACTACTAATAATAATATTGCAGCTATCCACATACATCTGTGGCAATGAACTCCTCCACATCATCGATGCTCTTGACAGTGATTTCCCCCTGGCTGATCATTGGATAGTCGTAAGGGTTGGTGGTGATGAGCAGGGCCTCTGTAAAGAATTGATGTGCAGTATGTTGCCAGTGCTCTCAAACATAGAAATAACTGAAACACACAATCCTGTAGATTTCTCACCGAGCAGCTCTGGCTTGTGTCCAGTCATGAGCTGGTAGAAGATGTGGTAACTCCTCTCAGCAGACAGCTGGAATGTTACCCTTGACTTTTCTAGCAGATCTTTCCAAGAAAAGGTGTGGTAAAAAGACATTGTTTTCAATTGATTAACCCACATCTTAAACTCCAAATAAAATGTTTGGCTTAAAACAGTGTTGACTCACAAGTTTCAATATCTGCTTTGGCCAGTTTACCAGTGCCCGAAAAGTGAATCCTGATGAATTTACCCTAGGTTGAAATCATTGATAAAAGCTCAACTGTTTGTGATTGAAAATTAATGATGTTATTAATTATGATTCATCGCTGCAACTTACAAAACGTGAGGAGTTGTCGTTCCTTATAGTCTTGGCGTTACCATAAGCCTCCAGCAGAGGGTTGGCTGCAATGATCTGGTCCTCCAGTGATCCCTAGACGTAATTGTAGCACAGTGGGTAGTCATGAGGTGAATCACAAACACTGTCATCAATAACATTGTCTAGAATAGATATTCACTAACCTGCATTTTTCCAGGGCCAGAGTCTGTCTTCTTTGGACCAGCCATCGCAACAGTTGCAAAGTACTGAATGACACGTTTTGTGTTCACAGTCTTTCCTGCTCCAGATTCTCCACTGGAGATTTATATGAGAGCATCATTTAGTCATATATCTTTAACTGATTTACAATCATAAGTGAAAAGCTTCAGGTTGTGTCAGCAGAAGAATATTTACTCACGTAATCAGGACAGACTGGTTCTCACGATCTGAAATTAAACCGTGAAATATTAACAGGATATATAAATATAGGTAGCACTCTATATTAACTTGAAGCTATTAAGTGTTTGTTTGTTTTTTGCCATTATTATTAGATTAAAAGGTTATATCCTAAAGTTAACATTTCAGTTATTTATTCATGTAAGTACAAATAGAAGATAAAATAATGCAAAATAATGGTTGTTATCAAACACTTACTAATTGATAATTCATTTGAACTGTACTACTCCGTTTCCTCAGCTTAAAAACCTCATTTAGGTACCGTTTATAAAGAAGTTGTTAACTAAGGATAAAAAAAACATCAGTAATCTTTGATATAAAGATACTATTTGGGGTTAATTGAGCTTTTCTATGAACTCCTTTCATAGAGCAACAGCAATTTATAGACAATGAATTATAGGCTAACACCTCATGCTAGTTATTATAAAGTGTATTTTTCATTGTCTTTTTAACTATTATATGTTGAGACTGCTGGAATCCACTTACCTGTGAGCATGAACTGGTAGGCGTTGTCAGAGATGGAGAAGATGTGAGGTGGGGCTTCAATCCTCTTTTTGCCTCTGTATCCAGCCACAACAACTGCGTCGTACACTGGGAGCCATTTGTATGGATTGACAGTGGCACAGAACAAGCCAGAGTAGGTCTGAAATGGAGATCGTCCAGTTTTACAATGTTTCTGCCCTATTCTAGGAATAAATTATGATTTACTTACATAGATCATCCATGCTGCGTAACGCTCTTTGAGGTTAAACAGCACAGAAGGCTCATTGAGATGGGTCATCATGGCCATGTCCTCCATTTTGTCAAATTTGGGAGGATTCCTTGGGAAGATTTGATCTTCCTTTACTGTGACAGTCTGTAATTAACTTTTTTTTAGACTTTTTGTACACATATTTCTGCACTATTAAAGTGAAAAACTTTAACATTTGAAGACTCAAGCACAGTCACATATGAAATATTATTTTTTAATATTTGATACTTACTTTCCCACAGTCAGTTTTGACAGTAGCTTTGCCAGCCTCTATACTAATAAGTGTACTTTTCAAGTACATCTCAGCTGGATCTGTCACGAAGAATGCTGTTTTGGCATCGAATTTAGCAGTCTGAGCCTCGAGTCTCTCTCTTTCTGGCTTCCGGAGGTAAATGGCCGCCGGGCCGAAACACTCCATTTCACCATCTCCCATGATTGTACTTCACTGTGGAGCACAACTGACATTACCATGCTGATATACTTCATTAGATTCACTTTTTGATTGTAATTGTCTAACTTTCAACTCTAACTCTCCTAATACATTCCAATCAGTTAAACCAAATCATCAACCAAATCATCACCAGATCATATTGTCACCATCAGTTGGGAAGTTCTTTACCTTGTATTAATCTCAGATGGAAATTGCAGCTGGCAAGTCCAGGATTCTGAAATATAAAAATGATAAATGAATATATACTAATTAGTAATACATATATAATTATCATTATATATAGATAGATAGACAGTAGACAGATAATAGATAGATAGATAGATAGATAGATAGATAGATAGATAGATAGATAGATAGATAGATAGATAGATAGATAGATAGATAGATAGATAGATAGATAGATAGTGACTCACCGTATTTTGATGGGCAACTGTGCTGCAATCAGAGGTTGTCATTTATATAGTAACTTTACTGAAGACTCAGCTGAACTGTTCAGCTGGATTTGGTCATGTTATTCTACATGTTTTATGAGGATGCATCCGAGTCCTAGTGGAAAATAGCAGCAGGCTGTCGTTCATTTGTTTTGTGGGTTTGCTGGAGCATGTGATATTTTAATTATTTTAATGGTTTAGATCAACTGAACAGTCTTTCTATACTTAAATTCATGATGTTGATATGTTTTCCTTTTAAAGCAATAACATATTAATCATAGACATTTGGATAATATACTTATATGACATAAAAGTTTAACAGTCCATGTTTTTCTTATGTTTTGTCTTGTCTTTTTAATGTAGGCTTTCTTGTTGAGTGTATGTTTGTTTACAATGTTTAATTTGATGTCACCGAGGTCTTATTTCAATTCTGCTTCTTATTTCAATCTTGGCAAAGAGGAGGAACTTGATTCAGATGTGAAGAAGCAGTCAGCTGTCACTACTATTTAATTTTAGAGGGGAAAGCAAGACTAGCACCATGTGATGACTAAAAGTTTTTACTTTTGATAAAAGGTAATATACAACTTGAGTTTTGGGCAACTATAATATTAATAACTATTTGTTTTTGAACTTTTAGCATCCATATTAATTCCTCTTTAAAAACCAAAGATGGACTGTGACAGTCCTTCCAAATGAATAAATAAATAAATAAATACATGTATCTGACTGACTTTTTGGGGGGAATTAAACCTCAGTGATCACTGCACATACAAATCTTACTTCATGGTCATATAATGACTATCAAACTTATAAACAGAATGTTCATATATGGACAAATTATAAATATAGCACAGTGAGAGCTCATGTTTGTATTAAGTTTAGGTTACACATCCAGGCCAAGGTGAAGACTTATTTGACCTATCATGACATTAGTGTAAGATTCCTCAGTACGTGCACTGCTTTTTCAATTGACTGTACTTTTGAAATAAATAAATAAATAAATAAATAATTAATTGAAAGTAATAATGTTTATGAGTAGCTCTAACTCTCTAGATTTATGTTTATATGTTAACATTCATTAGCTGCTGCAGTATACTATTGTAATAGATTGTTATTAACTGACTTTGTGTTAGAGTCACAAGCCTAGGAATTTTGCTTGATTTTAATATAAATTTACAGACAACAGTCACCATACTCAGAAGCATTTGGCCCAAAGATGAATAAGTACTACACACTTATTCATCTTTGGGCCAATTGCTTCTGAGTATGGTGAGTTGCATTTCCAGATGCATTCCTATATGAATATGGTACTGTTTGTTATCACACCACATCTGTCCTAAGTGCATCAAGTCAAATACGGAACGTCAAACCACAAAATCATTTACTTTTCTTGAATGTAGTTTTTGTTTCATTATAGTTTTAGTCGACTAAATATCATAAAATTTTAGTCGACTAAATCAACCATGAATTTAGTCAGCTAAAATCTAATGGGTTTAGTTACAGTGCATTTATAAAGCATTTCTCTAAAACTTCCAAACATTATTACAGTATGAAGGTTTGATATTAAGGTTTTATCATGATAGACATTTCTTGAATTTGGCAGTTTGGCAGGTTAGACAATAGTTTCAATTTGGCTTAAGTAGATTCAATTAGGTTAATAACCTTAAATGAAAAAAAAACAAAGAAAAGGATATATCATTACTTCTGATGAAATGTTAACAACTGTGAACAAATACAATTTAAATCAACTTTACAAATGACAATTGTCTCCTTTTGTTCATTTATATATTTAGCTTATTTTATCTTCTTATGCAACCATAACATTTATAAAATTTTACGTGAACAGTTTAAGCAAACATATGAGATCTACTGTATTTTACTTCATTTATGCACTTATTATTAGACGAAAGTTGTGCGTCATACACCTAATAATAATAATTGAAGCATAATACAAATGACTGTTTTCCTTCATATTGGCGGGTGTTGCTGTTGGACAGTGTTTTCTCTACTTCCTGTTGGCCTTCTGTAGCTAATTGTAGCTCCGTGTAGCTGTTTTTATTTATTTATTTATTTTTTTCTAGAATCTTTATCTTACTATCACTCTCTGTTTTTTTAAGTGATCAAATATAACTTAATTCACACCATATTTCTGATATTATCGATAAATCTTATCAGATTAATTTTGATCGTTGACTTTTATTTTATATCCGTGAGTGCAGTAAACCTGCAAAGCGTTAGCACTCGTTAGCTTGTCATTAGCGTTTTCATTCGAACCTATCGCTGTTTTATTTTCTCTTCTCCTCTCTCTCGCTCCAGTTTTTCACAAGTTCATCAAACGACCGCAGTAAGAATATTTCATCAAGCACGGTAAGTATTGGCTTCTCCTGCTATTGTTATTTGCACCTCTTGCCACATGTACAGTTTATCTATCTCTATCGCAGATGAGGGATTCACATGTGATAAATGGAGGGAAAAAGTGAGGCTGACAGAGAAGATTTCAGAATTAGAGACACGAATCCAAACTTTAATTGAGGATAGTAAGAATGTTAGGGCTCTAGCTACGGCTTTGGATGCGTCTAGCTCAGGGATTCCTCTACATTGTTCGGTTCCGGCAACAGAGCCCCTGCAGCAGGGCAACTGGGTGACAGTGAGGCAGTGTAGTCGTGGGTCAAAACACCGCTCTTCTGTTCCGATCAAAACATTAAACAGGTTCTTCCCACTCAGTGATGCACCCACTGAGAAACCTGATGAAAGTGCTCTAGTTATTGGTGATTCTATTGTATGGAACGTGAATATAGAGACACCAGCCACCATAGTCAAATGTTTACCGGCAGCCAGAGCGCCTGACATCTTGGCAAATTTAAAAGTGCTGGCTAATGCTAAATGTAAATACAGTAAGATTGTTATTCATGCCGGCGCTAATGATGTTCGACTTCGTCAGTCGGAGATCACTAAAAATAACATTAAAGAGGTTTGTGAACTTGCAAGCACGATGTCAGACACTGTAATATGCTCTGGTCCCCTCCCATCTTACCATGGTGACGAGATGCATTGCAGATTGCCATCACTCAATGGCTGGATGTCTAAGTGGTGCCCACAGAATAACATAGGTTTCATAAAAAATTGGACGAGCTTTTGGGGCAGACCTGACCTGTTGAAAAGAGATGGTCTTCATCCCTCCTGGGGTGGCACCACTCTTCTCTCTAGAAATATGGCAAATAGTCTTAGTGTTTATACTTGACTAACTGTGGCCCAGGTCAGGAAGCAGACAGACTGGCTAAACCGACCGTCTGCTAGCTGCCTCACGTCACAGAGGTCAGATAATTCTCAGCACATAGAGACTCTTTCACCTAGATATCATACTATAGAGACTGTGTCTGTTCCCCGAACTAGAAAATACAAAAAACGTCCAAACCAAGTTAAGATTAACAATTTAATTGAGGTTCAACAAATACAAAACAGATGCAATATGGATAAACAAATTATAAAGCTTGGCTTATTGAATATCAGATCCCTTTCTACGAAAACACTTTTTGTAAATAATATGATCACTGATCATAATCTAGATGTGATCTGTTTGACAGAAACCTGGCTAAAACCTGATGATTACATTATTTTAAATGAGTCCACCCCGTCTAAAAGGCAAAGGGGGAGGTGTTGCTTCAATTTATAACAACGTTTTCAGGATTTCTCAGAGGGCAGGCTTCAAGTATAACTCATTTGAAGTAATGGTCCTTCATTTAACATTATCCAGAGAAACAAATGTTAATGATAAATCCCCTGTTATGTTTGTACTGGCTACTGTATACAGGCCACCAGGGCACCATACAGACTTTATTAAAGAGTTTGGTGATTTTACATCCGAGTTAGTTCTGGCTGCAGATAAAGTTTTAATAGTTGGTGATTTTAATATCCATGTTGATAATGAAAAAGATGCATTGGGATCAGCATTTATAGACATTCTGAACTCTATTGGTGTTAGAAAACACGTTTCAGGACCTACTCATTGTCAAAATCATACTCTAGATTTAATACTGTCACATGGAATTGATGTTGATAGTGTTGAAATTATTTAGCCAAGTGATGATATCTCAGATCATTATTTAGTTCTGTGCAGACTTCATATAGCCAAAATTGTAAATTCTACAAGTATATGTATGGAAGAACCATCACTTCTACCACAAAAGACTGCTTTTTAAGTTATCTTCCTGATGTATCCAAATTCCTTAGCATGTCCAAAACCTCAGAACAACTTGATGATGTAACAGAAACTATGGACTCTCTCTTTTCTAGCACTTTAATTACAGTTGCTCCTTTACGCTTAAGGAAGGTTAAGGAAAACAGTTTGACACCATGGTATAATGAGCATACTCGCACCCTAAAGAGAGCAGCCCGAAAAATGGAGCGCAGCTGGAGGAAAACAAAACTAGAGGTATTTCGTATTGCTTGGTGGGAAAGTAACCTATCCTACAGAAAAGCATTAAAAACTGCTAGATCCGATTACTTTTCTTCTCTTTTAGAAGAAAACAAACATAACCCCAGGTATTTATTCAATAAAGTGGCTAAATTAAAAAAAAATAAAGCTTCAACAAGTGTAGGACATTTCCCAACACCACAGCAGTAATGACTTTATGAACTACTTTACTTCTAAAATCGATACTATTAGAGATAAAATTGCAACCATTCAGCCGTCAGCTACAGTATCACATCAGACAGTGCACTATAGACCCCCTGAGGAACAGTTCCACTCATTCTCTACTATAGGAGAGGAAAAATTGTATAAACTTGTTAAATCATCTAAACCAACAACATGTATGTTAGACCCTATACCATCTAAGCTCCTAAAAGAGGTCATAGATCCTCTTCTGACTATTATTAATTCCTCATTGTCATTAGGATATGTCCCTAAAACCTTCAAACTGGTTGTTGTTAAGCCTCTCATCAAAAAACCATAACTTGACCCCAAAGAACTAGTTAATTATAGACCAATCTTGAATCTCCCTCTTCTGTCCAAGATACTAGAAAAGGTGGTATCCTCACAATTATATTCCTTCTTAGAGAAAAATGGTATATGTGAGGATTTCCAGTCAGGATTTAGACCGTATCATAGTACTGCGACTGCTCTCCTTAGAGTTACAAATGATCTGCTCTTATCATCCGATCGTGGGTGTATCTCTCTATTAGTTTTATTGGATCTTAGTGCTGCATTTGACACAATTGACCACAACATTCTTTTGCATAGACTTGAACACTTTGTTGGCATCAGTGGAAGTGCATTAGCATGGTTTAAATCGTACTTATATGACCGCCATCAGTTTGTAGCAGTGAATGAAGATGTATCATATCGATCACAAGTGCAGTATGGAGTACCTCAAGGCTCAGTACTAGGGCCGCTACTCTTCACCCTTTATATGCTTATGTTATGTTATGCTGATGATACTCAGCTCTATATTTCTTTTCGGCCCGGTGAAACACACCAATTTGAAAAACTAATGGAATGCATAGTCGATATAAAAAACTGGATGACGAGTAATTTCTTACTGCTAAATTCTGAAAAATCAGAGGTGTTAATTATAGGACCTAAAAACTCTGCTTGTAATAACCTAGAACACTGTCTAAGACTTGATGGTTGGTGTGTCAATTCTTCGTCATCAGTAAGGAACCTAGGTGTGCTATTTGATCGCAATCTTTCCTTAGAAAGCCACGTTTCTAGCATTTGTAAAACTGCATTTTTCCATCTCAAAAATATATCTAAATTACGGCCTATGCTCTCAATGCCAAATGCAGAAATGTTAATCCATGCATTTATGACCTCAAGGTTAGATTATTGTAATGCTTTATTGGGTGGTTGTACAGCTAGTCCAAAATGCAGCAGCTAGAGTTCTTACTAGAACCATGAAGTATGACCATATTAGCCCGGTATTACATATTAGGCGGCAGATCCTTTTCCTATTTGGCGCCTAAACTCTGGAATAACCTACCTAACATTGTTCGGGAGGCAGACACACTCTTGCAGTTTAAATCTAGATTAAAGACCCATCTCTTTAACCTGGCATACACATAACATACTAATATTCTTTTAATTTCCAAATCCGTTAAAGGATTTTTAGGCTGCATTAATTAGGTAAACCGGAACCGGAAACACTTCCCATAACACCCTTTTTACTTGCTACATCATTAGAAGAATGGCTACATCATTAGAAGAATGGCATCTACGCTAATATTTGTCTGTTTCTCTCTTGTTCCGAGGTCACCGTGGCCACCTGATCCAGTCTGTGTCCAGATCAGAGGGTCACTGCAGTCACCCGGATCCAGTACGTATCCAGACCAGATGGTGGATCAGCACCTAGAAAAGACCTCTATTGCCCTGAAAGACAGCAAAGACCAGGACAACTAGAGCCCCAGATCCCCCTGTAAAGACCACAGGAAACAGATGATTCTTCTGCACAATCTGACTTTGCTGCAGCCTGGAATTGAACTACTGGTTTCGTCTGGTCAGAGGAGAACTGGCCCCCCAACTGAGCCTGGTTTCTCCCAAGGTTTTTTTCTCCATTCTGTCACCGATGGAGTTTTGGTTCCTTGCCGCTGTCGCCTCTGGCTTGCTTAGTTGGGGTCACTTCATCTACAGCGATATCGTTGACTTGATTGCAAATAAATGCACAGACACTATTTAACTGAACAGAGATGACATAACTGAATTCAATGATGAACTGCCTTTAACTATCATTTTGCATTATTGACACAATGTTATCCTAATGAATGTTGTTCAGTTGCTTTGACACAATGTATTTTGTTTAAAGCACTATATAAATAAAGGTGACTTTGACTTTGACTATTAATGTTGGGACAAGACTTTATAAAGCATGAACTGACTATTTACTAATGAGTGCAGTTATTATAAAGTGTTACCAATGCATTTACTAATGTTAACAAATAAGACATTATTTTACAGTGTTATCAAATCCTTAAATGATTTATAAGTGTTTTATAATGATTTTATTGACCTATAAGCATTTGTGAAAGTTCTGCTTGCATTACTGTGATGATTCGTGTACCCAGAAAGACACAGGGAGAGCGAGAGATCCAATTGCAGGTAGTTTAATATATGGTAATCCAAATCGTAGTCGAATACAGCCAAGGTCAAAACCAAAAGGACAGTCCAAACAAAACAAACAAATGAAAGGGACAGGAAAAGGGAATTCGGAATGTGAGATGACTCGGAGGATGAGGAGACAGCAAGAATCTCGGGGGACGAGAAAGCTGGACACACAAAGGGTAAGGACTCCATACAAACAACAGGAAAAGACTGGAATTTATAGGGAGGCTAATGATAATAGAGTGCCTGCACCTGGTGCAATTAACCAGAGTGCAATTACTGTGATGACAGGGCAAGACTAGAGGAAATCTAGTGCCTACGGTGAAGTGCCTAAGGGGAAGTGAGCCCACTAGTGGACACCCAGGGAAACAGAGACTAGACAGCATGACATTACCCCCTCCTCCACGGAGCAGCTGCCAGATGCTCCACCCGAACCCAAGGGAAAACCAAAGACACAAAGAGACCAGAAGGGAGGTGGAGCGGCGGAGGACCAGGGGGAGGGACGGAGGGCCAGATAAAATGGTAAAAAAGAGACAAGAGGACCAGGTAGAATGGGGAAACAGAGACAAGACAACCAGGTAAAATGGGGAAACAGAGACAAGAGTAGTGCAACACAAAACAAGGAGTCCAGGAGGGTGGTGGACCGGCGGAGGATCAGGGGGAGGGACGGAGGGCCAGGTCTTTAGAGGGAAACAGAACGAAAGACACAGACAAGAAACCCAGGAGGGAGGTGGACCGGCGGAGGATCAGGGGGAGGGACGGAGGGCCAGGTCCATAGGAGAAAGACAGACAGAAAAAAAAAAAAAAACATAAGTCCAAGAAGGACATCACGTGATGCCCACCAGGGCGGAGCAGAAGACCACCATAGCCGCGTGGTCGGGACGGACGCCTCCCAGAAGTCATAGATCCTCTTCTGACTATTATTAAATCCTCATTGTCATTAGCATATGTCCCCAAAACCTTCAAACTGTCTGTTATTGAACCTCTCATCAAAAAACCACAACTTGACCCCAAAGAACTAGTTAATTATAGACCAATCTCGAATCTCCTTTTCTGTCCAAGATACTACAAAAGGTGGTATCCTCACAATTATATTTCTTCTTAGAGAAAAATGGTATATGTGAGGATTTCCATTCAGGATTTAGACCGTATCATAGTACTGAGACTGCTCTCCTTAAGAGTTACAAATGATCTGCTCTTATCATCTGATCATGGGTGTATCTCTCTATTAGTTTTATTAGATCTTAGTGCTGCGTTTGACACAATTGACCACAACATTATTTTGCATAGACTTGAACACTTTGTCGGCATTAATGGAAGTGCATTAGCATGGTTTAAATCGTGCTTATATGACCGCCATCAGTTCGTAGCAGTAAATGAAGATGTATCATATTGATCACAAGTGCAGTATGGAGTACCTCAAGGCTCAGTACTAGGGCCACTACTCTTCACGCTTAATATGTTACCATTGGGAGATATCATCAGGAAACATGGTGTTAGCTTTCACTGTTATGCTGATGATACTCAGCTCTATATTTCTTCGCGGCCCGGTGAAACACACCAATTTAAAAAATGAATGGAATGCATAGTCGATATAAAAAACTGGATGACCAGTAATTTCTTACTGCTAAATTCTGAAAAAACAGAGGTGTTAATTATAGGACCTAAAAACTCTGCTTGTAATAACCTAGAACACTGTCTAAGACTTGATGGTTGCTGTGTCAATTCTTCGTCATTAGTTAGGAACCTAGGTGTGCTATTTGATTGCAATCTTTCCTTAGAAAGCCACGTTTCTAGCATTTGTAAAACTGCATTTTCCATCTCAAAAATATATCTAAATTACGGCCTATGCTCTCAATGTCAAATGCAGAAATGTAAATCCATGCATTTATGACCTCAAGGTTAGATTATTGTAATGCTTTATTGGGTGGTTGTTCTGCATGCTTAGTAAACAAACTACAGCTAGTCCAAAATGCAGCAGCAAGAGTTCTTACTAGAACCAGGAAGTATGACCATATTTGCACGGTCCTGTCAACACTGAACTGGCTCCCTATCAAACATCGTATAGATTTTAAAATATTGCTTATTACTTATAAAGCCCTGAATGGTTTAGCACCTCAGTATTTGAATAAGCTCCTTTTACATTATAATCCTCTACGTCTGCTACGTTCTCAAAACTCAGGCAATTTGATAATACCTAGGATATCATAATCATCTGCGGGCGGCAGATCCTTTTCCTATTTGGCACCTAAACTCTGGAATAACCTACCTAACATTGTTCCGGGAACACTTCCCATATATATATACTTGATAGATCATTAGAAGAATGGCATCTACGCTAATATTTGTCTTTTTCTCTCTTATTCTGAGGTCACCGTAGCCACCAGATCCAGTCTGTATCCAGATCAGAGGGTCACTGCAGTCACCCGGATCCAGTACATATCCAGACCAGGTGGTGGATCAGCACCTAGAAAGGACCTCTACATCCCTGAAAGACAGCGGAGTCTAGGTCAACTAGAGCCCCAGATACAGATCCCCTGTAAAGACCTTGTCTCAGATGACCACCAGGATAAGACCACAGGAAACAGATGATTCTTCTGCACAATCTGACCTAGCTGCAGCCTGGAATTGAACTACTGGTTTCGTCTTGTCAGAGGAGAACTGGCCCCCCAACTGAGCCTGTTTTCTACCAAGGTTTTGTTCTCCATTATGTCACCAATGGATTTTCCGTTCCTTGCCGCTGTCGCCTCTGGCTTGCTTAGTTGGGGTCACTTCATCTACAGTGATATCGTTGACTTGATTGCAAATAAATGCACAGACACTATTTAACTGAACAGAGATGACATCACTGAATTCAATGATGAACTGCCTTTAACTATCATTTTGCATTATTGTCACACTGTTTTCCTAATGAATGTTGTTCAGTTGCTTTGACGCAATGTATTTTGTCTAAAGCGATATATAAATAATGGTGACTTGACTTGACTATGGTTTTAGTTGACTAAATATCATAAAATCTTAGTCAACTAAATCGACCATGAATTTAGTCAGCTAAAATCTAATGGGTTTAATTACAGTGCATTTATAAAGCATTTCTCTAAAACTTCCAAACATATTACAGTATGTAGGTTTGATATTAAGGTTTTATCATGATAGACATTTCTTGTGTTTGGCAGTTTGGCAGGTTAGACAATAGTTTCAATTTGGCTCAAGTAGATTCCATTAGGTTAATAACCTTAAATGAAAAAAAGAAAAACAAAGAAAAATATATATATCATTACTTTGGATGAAATGTTAACAACTGTGAACAAATACAATTTAAATAAACAATTTACTCATTCATATTTTTAGCTTATTTTCTCTTCTTATGCAACCATAACATTTAAAAAATTTTACGTGAACAGTTTAAGCAAACATATGAGATCTATGGCATTTTACTGCATTTATGCACTTATGATTACACGAAAGTTGTGCGTCATACACCTAATAACAATAATTGAAGCATAATACAAATGACTGTTTTCCTTCATATTATACATTATAATAATCAAATAACATGGATTCAAGTGACAATCAGTCCTTCTTATAATTAAAGAGAGATATTTCCATACCATCAGTGTCCCTGAGATGACCGACAGCTGATGCGTTTCCCATTTTGTGCATCACTCACAACCTTTTAACCCTCCAGCACAAATCATCTTCATGCTGATACAGAAAGTGCTCGTGCGTGTAATCCGCGTTGTTATCTCACTGTTGTTATTCTGCACTCTAGTTCCCTATCTGTCGGTCACTACGTTCTACGTTGTTTCTTTCTGTTTCGCCGCTGGTCCAATGGCCGGCGGCACCCGCTTTGTCAATAAAAGAGCAATTTCCCTTTCCTCCTAGTTGCAAGGCTCCTGGGTTGACGATGAGCAATGCACTGCCTCCTCATTCTCACCCACGACGCCCCCTTTCGCCAGCGATCAAGAGGTCACTGTTCGGAGACGCAACACCTCGCAGCGATCGATCTGAAAGACGTGTACTTTCATGTCTTGATCCTCCCTCACCACAGACCGTTTCTGTGGTTTGCATTCGAGGGTCAGGCATGGCAGTACAAGGTCCTCCCCTTCAGGCTCTCCCTGTTCCCCCCGTGTCTTCACGAAGGTCGCGGAGGGCGCCCTTGCCCCACTCTGGGAAGTGGGCGTCAGGATCCTCAACTATCTCGACGACTGGCTCATTATGGCCCGGTCCTGAGAGCAGTTGTGCGATCACAGGGACTTGGTGCTCCGGCACCTCAGTCAGTTGGGGCTTCAGGTCAACCGAGTGAAGAGCAAGCTCTCCCCTGTGCAGAGCATCTCTTATCTCGGTATGGAGTTAGACTCGGTGAGTATGACGGCACGGCTCACCACCGAGCGTGCCCAGTCAGTGCTGAACTGCCTGAGTTCCTTCAGAGGCAGGACAGTGATACCACTAAAACACTTTCAAAGGCTCCTGGGGCATATGGCATCCGCAGCCGCAGTCACGCTGCTCGGGTTGCTCCATATGAGGCCACTTCAGCACTGGTTGCACTCCCGAGTCCCGAGATGGGAATGGCGCCGCGGTACACATTGCGTCACCACCACACCGATGTGTGGCGCCGATTTAGCCCCTGGTCAGACCTTGCCTTTCTACGGGCCGGCGTGCCCTTAGAACAAGTGTCCCGACATGTTGTTGTCACAACAGATGCCTCCAACACGGTCTGTGGACAGGACCTCGACTGCTTTGGCACATCAACTGTCTGGAGTTGCTGGCAGTGCATATAGCCTTGCGGCAGTTTCGGCCGCTGTTGCTAGACAGGGACGTGTTGGGCTGCACGGACAACACTGGGGCTGTTTTGTACATCAACTGACAGGGCGGTCTACGATCACGTCGCATGTCTCAACTCGCCTGCCATCTCCTCCTCTGGAGTCAGACGCGGCTCAAGTCGCTGCGCGCTATCCACATCCCGGGGGAGCTCAATAGTGCAGCCGACACACTCTCACGACAGCTCACCTTTCCCAGGGAATGGCGACTCCATCCCCAGACGGTCCAGCTGATCTGGAGTCGATTTGGGGAAGCCCAGGTAGACCTGTTTGGTTCCCACAAGTCCTCCCACTGCCAGCTGTACTATTCCCTGTCCTAGGCCCCCCTGGGCACGGATGCAATGCCACACAGATGGCCTCGGGCTCTACGCAAGTATGCATTTCCCCCAGTGAGCCTGCTCGCACAGATGCTGTGCAAGGTCAGGGAGGACGAGGAACAGGTCCTGTTGGTTGCGCCTTACTGGTCCACCTGGACCTGGTTTTCGGAACTCATGCTCCTCGTGACAGCCCCTCCCTGGCGCACCACCTGAGGAGCCCCTCCTCTCGCAGGGGCTAGGCACCATTTGGCACCCGCGTCCTGGCAGCACTACAGAGGGGTCCCTTTGAGCCACTGGATTCAGTCAAGCTTAAGTTCCTGTCTCTCAAGACAGCTCTCCTGGTTGCGCTCACTTCCATCCAAAAGGTCGGGGACCTCCAAGCATTTTCGGTAAGTGAAGAGTGCCTTGTGTTCGGGCCGGCCTACTCTCACGTTGTCCTGAGACCCCGGCTGGGATACGTGCCCAAGGTTCCCACCACTCCCTTCCAAGACCAGGTGGTGAGCCTGCAAGCGCTGCCCCTGGAGGAGGCAGATCCAGCCTGTAAGAGCACTTTGCAAATACGTGGACCGCACCCAAAGCTTCAGAAGCTCTGAGCAGCTCCCGGTCTGCTTTGGATGTCAGCAGAAGGGGAAGGCTGTCTCCAAGCAGAGGTTGGCTCACTGGATAGTGGATGCCATCGCCTTGGCGTACCATTCCCAAGGCGAGCCGTGCCCCCTGGGGGTGAGGGCCCACTCCACACGGAGTATGGCCTCCTCCTATGCGCTGGCATACAGCGCCTCTCTGGCAGACATCTGTCGAGCTGCGGGCTGGGCGACACCCAACACCTTTGCAAGGTTTTACAACCTCCGTGTAGAGCCAGTTTCTTTCCGTGTGTTGGGTAACAGGTAATTGGCGGGAAGGGCTGGCTGAGTGTCACGCTTGCTGCGCCATTCCCCCTAACACGGGGATGTGAGCGCCTTTCTTCTCCCAGTAGATTTTCCCCAGTTGGCGTACCCTGGTCGAGCATTCTCCAGCACCCTCGGCAGTCAGACTTGGCGGAGCAGTCTGTCGCCAGGCCCAGTACTGGTGTTAGCATGCCCGGAGTTCCGGTCAGCCCCTGTACTGGGCTAGGTGTACATTTGGCTTGATTCCCTACGGGTTATCCCATATGTGTATTCTTCCATGGTAAGGTTTCCCTCTTGGCAAACCTGTGTCTTCCCTTGACAGACCCGCTCTGTCAGTTTCTTCTGGCAGCTGTTCCATCCCTACTCTAAGGTAGGACCTGCCTCAGAGACCCATTCTATATGTAGTACTGCCCCCCCGGGCCAGTCTATATCAGTATCTCCACATGTCACCTCCATACGGGTAGGATGTGGTCTCCGTAGTGACCTTTTCCTAAGGCTCGCTTCCCCATTGTCTTGCCAAGCTGTAAGGACAAATAGGGAAGATTTGAAGCAATCTCTCTCCGAAGGTTGAAATCCCTTCCACTAACTTTGTGTGGGCGGAACAGCAGCGTGGCCTTCTCCAGCAGCGATGTACTCTCCCTTTGGCCCCTTCGGTACCAAGGTATTTGGTGAATTATGAATTTGAGCTGGGGCTTTGGGAAGGTTACGACCTTAAGCGTAGCTTTTGTGGCATGCCAGGGCTTGTCGACAATTGCAGCGTCACAGGGTTGTGACGGTGTTCAGGTTGTGGCGTTTTCCATAGGACCCCATATGTCGTTCGACATAACTCGTAGTGACCGACAGATAGGGAACGTCTTGGTTACATACGTAACCCTCGTTCCCTGATGGAGGGAATGGAGATGTTATGTCCCCATGCCACAACCTTTAACCGGTCGCTGTTGCCGGGACACGTTCTCGGCTCCTCAGTGTAAAACCTAATGGATGCACCTGTCGCCCTATTTATACCCGTTGGCACGGGGAGTGGCTCAGGTATGTTAAATCCACTAGCCAATTTTCATTGACGTTTTCTCTTAAACTCAGAGATGATTGGCCTCCCAAGTGAGTCCCCATATGTCGTTCGACATAACGTCTCCTTTCCCTCCATCAGGGAACGAGGGTTACGTACGTAACCGAGACGTTCTGCGTGCATGCATCTTCCATGTGAGTTTCACTCTTTAATGTAGGATCTAGATAAAATCTGATCATGATTAAACCAGTTTTTTTTTTATAAATGAACAAAAACATTTTAAAGTTTGGGCTCATAAATATTAGATCACTCACACCCAAAGCAGTTATTGTAAATGAAATGATCACAGATAATAGTTTAGAAGTACTGTGCTTGACTGAAACCTGGCTAAAACCAAATGATTATATTGGTCTAAATGAGTCTACTCCACCAAACTACTGTTATAAGCATTAGCCCCATCAGACTGGTGGTGGCGGAGGTGTTGCAACAATATATAGTGATATTCCCAATGTTACCCAGAAAACAGGATACAGGTTTAACTCATTAAAAAATACTTCTGCTTAATGTTACACTGTCAAATGTGCAAAATAAATCTATGGTATCTCTGGCTACTGTGTATAGACCACCAGGGCCATATACAGAAATCCTAAAAGAATTGTCAGATTTCCTGCCAGACCTGTTAGTTAATGTTGATTAGGGGTTGCACGACTTCTGATTTCTGCTAGTCGATTTCTTATCTAAAAAACACTCGAGTTACTCGACTACCCGTGGTTCATTCTACTGTAAATGAAAAGGCATGAAATAGTTCATATTCAAACGCTTATAAACTCATTGTCAGGATGGGTGGTGGAGGGATGAACTCAAATGCAGACAGTAGTCACAGCAACACAGTTTATTATACAAAAAACAGGAAAACAAAACCCACGAGGGGGCAAAACAAGGGCTAGACAGACGAAGGAAGACAAAACTAGACTAACACTGCACTTAACTAGACTATGACTAAAACACGATCAAACAATTACTTAGACAAGACTTGACAAAATCACAACTGGTAGCAACAGTAGACAATCTTAAACAACGTGACAATATTTAAACAATGAACCGACAAAGGGACAGAGAAACACACGAGGTTATAAAGGGAGGCTACTAATGAACACAACAGGTGGAACAGGTAAATCAATGAAGACAAAACTAGGGTAACAAGGGGGGGCGGGGCAAGGGAACGAGACAACGCAAGCACATGGCCCAAACAAATGGCCATGTGCTTGCACATAAAACATGGGCCTATCATGATCCTGCCACAAGACTAGAGAAAAATCAGAGACAAGAAGGCAGAATCATGACAGAACCCCTCCCCTAAGGAGCGGCTTCCAGACGCTCCCTAAGGGAACGCTAAACACGTGACATGACAGACTGAGACCAGGACACAAACCAACAAAACATGACAAATAGCAATAAAGGCAGACACGAAAACACGACAACAGGGTTGGGATTAAACAACAAAAATAACAAACACGGGAGGGGGGGTGGGGGTACAACAAAGTTCATAGGGGGCAGTCCAGGGTGAACAGGTGGACTGGGGGTCTCGGGTGGACAGGACGATGGCTGATGGCGAGGGGTCCGGGCAGACTTCGATGGGGACACATGAGGAACAGTCTGGGGTGATGTGGTGACAGGGGTGACCGGGGAAACGCACAGGGGTACAGAGGGCGAAGAAACAGGAAGCCCGACCGGGGAAACAGCAGGGGACACAACAGGACACATGACTGGGGGTGTAGCAGGCGGCCGAGGAGCGGAGAGAGGAATGGAGCTCACAGAATCTGACTCAGAACCCACGCTCCACATCTCCGCCTTGGAAACAGCGTTGTCAGTAGCGTTGTCTGTAGCAGTCTCTGGAACAGCGCTCACGGCAGCTGACTGGGGTTCGGCGCTCACGGCAGCTGACTGGGGTATGACGCTCACGGCAGCCGACTGGGGTACGGCGCTTACGATAGCGGGCTCTGGGACAGCGCTTGCAGTAGCGGGCTCTGGGACAGCGCTTTGGACAGCGCTTGCAGTAGCGGGCTCTGGGACCGGCAGAGATGAAGGGCGAGAGGCTCCCTTTCTCCTCCTCTTCCTCTTAGGTCGCGGTGTGGTAGTCATAGCCGGACTTGTGACCGGTTGGAGAAGCTCAGCGGGATCTGTGACATGCGTTGGATGGGCAGTCTCAGACAGCGCTGACTCAGCCGAGGATGACTCCGACGAAGAATCCCACGAAGTCCGTCTCCCTCGTTTACCATGAAGATTAACAGGCGTGGGAGGTGCCTCAGGACTCGAGGAGGGATGTGCCTGATCCCCCAGTGTTGCAACGGCCAGGAGACGACCCTCTGGGATCACTGGCAGCTTGGCCGAAGGTGGGGACCTCGAGGGGGAGACCTGCGGCTCCTCCTGGGAGATACTCTCCCATAGTTGGGCATAGTGCCGCAGGATCCACTCACCCTCGGACGAGTAAGGGAGGGTGACCCTCTTCTTGTCAGCAGGGGATGACAGCCAGCACTGCTTGCGGAACTCTAGTTGTCGCTGGAGTTCGGAGGACCCCCTGTCTGCTGAGTTCCTTCTTGGTCGGTTCATTCTGTCAGGATGGGTGGTGGAGGGATGAACTCAAATGCAGACAGTAGTCACAGCAACACAGTTTATTATACAAAAAACAGGAAAACAAAACCCACGAGGGGGCAAAACAAGGACTAGACAGACGAAGGAAGACAAAACTAGACTAACACTGCACTTAACTAGACTATGACTAAAACACGATCAAACAATTACTTAGACAAGACTTGACAAAATCACAACTGGTAGCAACAGTAGACAATCTTAAACAACGTGACAATATTTAAACAATGAACCGACAAAGGGACAGAGAAACACACGAGGTTATAAAGGGAGGCTACTAATGAACACAACAGGTGGAACAGGTAAATCAATGAAGACAAAACTAGGGTAACAAGGGGGGCGGGGCAAGGGAACGAGACAACGCAAGCACATGGCCCAAACAAATGGCCATGTGCTTGCACATAAAACATGGGCCTGTCATGATCCTACCACAAGACTAGAGAAAAATCAGAGACAAGAAGGCAGAATCATGACACTCATAGTCTAATGCAACAATTATGTAAATTGTCATAACTTTATTATTACGCCATTAATATTTTAATTTTCATGTAACAGCCAGTATTTGTATCTGTAACAATGACAAAATTATTTGTATCTGCATTCGGATAAAACCAGATGGAACGTTGTACAATGACTTGACCGTTACGACTATCTTTTTTTTCATAGTAATCACTGAACAAGTATGCCATATTAAACTAAAATAATTATACATTTTTAAAAATATATTTACCATGCAAGCCGAGAGATCTTCACTAAAGAGAGATGCAAGCAGAGAGAACTTCATTAAACAAATATGCTGTCACAAACCAGCAAAAGATAAAGATGCAAACATGTAGGCCAAGTTGTAATGTATCTGTATCTAAGCTGATTATTAGCCTATTGAGAGAGAACTGGTTTGGTTTTTGAGAGATTGAGACGCGCAAAGCGACTATTTGATTGGTGAGCGCGCTGTGCTTATTCCATTCATTCATATAATATCGTAGCCTAAGGTTTAAATCATTGCCTTTTAAATGTATACAAATAATAGAATGTGTATGATGTATTATTATAGGTGATATTACTCTTGCCAAGCTCTGATTTATGAGGGATGCACGGAGAGGCAACAGCAATGCAGTGTTTGATTTGCACTCTTTTCATTCATAAAGATTACATTCATTCACGTCACACTCTATTGCGTGACTTTAGAGGTCTGTGTATAATATTGCACTGATCCCCTGGCTCAACTGTTAATCAGCAAACACCAGACTGTGTCAGCCTCAGCCGAATATTTAGGCAGAATTATTACTTGTCCCTTGTTCGTTTTTGAAGCCATTATCTGTGCCATTCCAAATAAGGTATTCGGCTTCGGGGACACCCCTTATTATTACATTTAATGTTTTAATTTTACATGCAACATAGATAAAGTCATAGAAAGTAACAGCTACACACAATATTGTTGTTCTAAAAAGCATGTCGTACTTGCTAACTCTGTGCATGCATTATGGTTAATGCATGCTCGAGTAGTCGATTGTTTATGCAAGCACTATGGTTGATAAAGTACTTAATAACTGAGATTTAAACATTCACATTGATAATACAAATGACGCATAAGGACTTGCATTACTGAACTAATAAACTCTTTTGGAGTCAAGCAAAATGTCACTTAGCCCACTGGGCGTTTTAATCATACGCTAGATTTAATTATATCACATGGAATCGATCTTGCTGATATAGATATCGTACCTCAAAGTGATGATGTTACAGACCATTTCCTTGTATAGTGAAGGCTGTGTATCACTGATATTAACTATATGGCTCTGCCTAACCATGACTATTGTTCCAGCCTGATTTATCTCAACTTCTCTGTTTACCCATAAATATACATGAATTTAATTAAATGACTGGCAACATGGGCACTATCTTCTCTAAAACATTAGAAGCTGTTGCCCCCATCAAATTGAAAAAGGTTAGAGAAAAAACGTGCTTTCAAGTCAAGTCACCTTTATTTATATAGCACTTTAAACAAAATACATTGCAGCAAAGCAACTGAACAACATTAATTAGGAAAACAGTGTGTCAATAAAGCAAAATAACAGTTAAAGGCAGTTCATCATTGAATTAAACGATGTCATCATCGCTGTTCAGTTTAAATAGTGTCTGTGCAATCATTTGTAATCAAGTCAACGATATCGCTGTAAATGAAGTGACCCCAACTAAGCAAGCCAGAGGCGACAGCGGCAAGGAACCTTATTAAATATTAAATGTTGAACAAAAATAAAAATGGACATTTCAGGAAAATGTCATGGTTTTTCAAATAAAAATATGAACTTCTGTTATGAAACGGGACATCTATTTCATACATTTCCACTGTATAGGACACCCAGACTTAAAGCATGTTTATTACACACTTTGGGAGGTACAACAAATGAATAGAGAAAAAAATTATATCAATATTCCTATTAAATATTATTATGAAAATCTTGGTAATAATTACACCCATTATTTCACTTATTTGATCATTCTTTGTTGGAAGAATATCATCAATAACATTCTTAACTTTTGAGTTGAAGGAGTCAAGGAGAATATCAGCAGAGTCTGCAGAAATGCTTGGTGTTAAAGATATAGCCTCCATAAACATTACACTTGTGTTCTCGTTAATGCATCTCCTTCTGACAGAGACCGATCTAGATTCAGTGGTAGCAGAGATCAATATATCAAAGAAAATACAGAAGTGATCATATAGTGCTACGTCCTTAATAACAATGGAAACTGTAAACTCCAGTTGCACTGCAGCTGTTTTCTAGCTATGTTTCAGAATTGAACTGTTCATGAGGTAGGTTGCCTGGGGGAAGAAACTGTTCTTGTGCCCGGCTGTCCTGGTATTTGTGGCTCTGAAGCACCAAGCCATACTGCTTGATAAGACTGCTTACAGACAAGAGGCTGAGCAGCTGGCTGTCTGGTGTAATATTGTCGCCATCCTGGATGAGACTGATGACTGTAGTGTCATCTGCAAAGTCAGGAGCTTGACAGAGGGGTCTTTAAGTTCAAGTTTCAAGTTTAAGTTAAGAGCTTTATTGTCACTCTGCTACATGTGTGGATATACAGTGGAACAAAATGTCGTGCCTCACAAGACCACAGTGCTACATAAATACAGACATACAACAATTTATTAAAACAGTATAAATCTATACACAACTGACTTACTTCAAATTTTGACTAAATACACACACACATCTTCTTCCGCTTATCCAGGGCCGGGTCGCGGGGGCAGCAGTCTAAGCAGAGAACCCCAGACTTCTCTCTCCCTAGACACTTCCTCCAGCTCTTCTGGGGGGACACCGAGGCGTTCTCAGGCCAGCCGGGAGACATAGTCTCTCCAGCGTGTCCTAGGTCTTCCCCGTGGTCTCCTCCCAGTGGGACGCGCCTGGAACACCTTCCCGGGAAGGCGTCCAGGAGGCATCCGGAACAGATGCCCGAGCCACCTCAGCTGACCCCTCTCGATGTGGAGGAGCAGCGGCTCTACTCTGAGCTCCTCCCGGGTGACTGAGCTTCTCACCCTATCTCTAAGGGATCGCCCAGCCACCCTGCGGAGAAAGCTCATTTCGGCCGCCTGTATCCGGGATCTTGTCCTTTCGGTCATGACCCAAAGCTCATGACCATAGGTGAGAGTAGGAACGTAGATTGACCGGTAAATCGAGAGCTTCGCCTTGCGGCTCAGCTCTTTCTTCACCACGACAGACCGGTACATCGACCGCATTACTGCAGAAGCTGCACCGATCCGTCTGTCAATCTCCCGTTCCATCCTTCCCTCACTCGTGAACAAGACCCCAAGATACTTAAACTCCTCCACTTGAGGCAGGAACTCTCCACCAACCTGAAGAGGGCAAGCCACCCTTTTCCGACTGAGGACCATGGCCTCGGATTTGGAGGTGCTGATTCTCATCCCAGCTGCTTCACACTCGGCTGCAAACCGTCCCAGTGCATGCTGAAGGTCCTGGCTTGATGAGGCCAACACGACAACATCATCCGCAAAGAGCAGAGACGAAATCGTGTTATCACCAAACCTGACCCCCTCCGGCCCCTGGCTGCGCCTAGAAATTCTGTCCATAAAAATCATGAACAGAACCGGCGACAAAGGGCAGCCCTGCCGGAGTCCAACACGCACCGGGAACAAGTCTGACTTACTGCTGGCAATACGAACCAAGCTCCTGCTCCGGTCGTACAGGGACCGGATAGCCCTTAGCAAAGGGCCCCGGACCCCATACTCCCGGAGCACCCTCCACAGGCCGCCGCGAGGGACACAGTCGAATGCCTTCTCCAAATCCACAAAGCACATGTGGATTGTTGGGCAAACTTCCATGAACCCTCCAGCACCCTGTAGAGGGTATAGAGCTGGTCCAGTGTTCCACGGCCTGGACGAAAACCACACTGTTCCTCCTGAATCCGAGGTTCTACTATCGGCCGGATTCTCCTCTCCAGTACCCTGGCATAGACTTTCCCAGGGAGGCTGAGAAGTGTGATCCCCCTGTAGTTGGAACACACCCTCCGGTCCCCCTTCTTAAAAAGAGGGACCACCACCCCGGTCTGCCATTCCAGAGGCACCGTCCCCGACTGCCACGCGATGCTGCAGAGGCGTGTCAGCCAAGACAGCCCCACAACATCCAGAGACTTGAGGTACTCAGGGCGGATCTCATCCACCCCCGGTGCCTTGCCACCGAGGAGTTTCTTGACTACCTCGGTGACTTCAGCTTGGGTGATGGACGAGTCCACATCTGAGCCCTCAGCCTCTGCTTCCTCAATGGAAGACGTGACAGCGGGATTGAGGAGATCCTCGAAGTATTCCTTCCACCGTCCAACGACATCCCCAGTTGAGGTCAACAGCTCCCCACCTCTACTGTAAACGGCATTGGTAGGGCACTGCTTCCCTCTCCTGAGGCGCCGGACGGTTTGCCAGAATCTCTTCGAGGCCGACCAATAGTCCTTCTCCATGGCCTCACCAAACTCCTCCCAGGCCCGAGTTTTTGCCTCCACAACCACCCGGGCTGCAGTCCGCTTGGCCTGTCGGTACCTGTCAGCTGCCTCAGGAGTCCCACAAGCCAACCAGGCCCGATAGGACTCCTTCTTCAGCTTGACGGCATCCCTTACTTCCGGTGTCCACCACCGGGTTCGGGGATTGCCGCCTCGACAGGCACCGGAGACCTTACGGCCACAGCTCCGAGCGGCCGCTTCGACAATGGAGGTGGAGAACATGGTCCACTCGGACTCAATATCTCCAACCTCCCTCGGGATCCGGTCGAAGCTCTGCCGGAGGTGGGAGTTGAAGATCTCTCTGACAGGAGACTCGGCCAAACGTTCCCAGCAGACCCTCACAGTACGTTTGGTTGGGTCTGCCGAGTCTGTCCAGCTTCCTCCCCCGCCATCGGATCCAACTCACCACCAGGTGGTGATCAGTTGACAGCTCCGCCCCTCTCTTCACCCGAGTGTCCAAGACATACGGCCGGATACGACCACAAAGTCGATCATCGACCTACGGCCTAGGGTGTCCTGGTGCCACGTGTACTGATGGACACCCTTATGCTTGAACATGGTGTTCGTTATGGACAAGCTGTAACTAGCACAGAAGTCCAATAACTGAACACCGCTCGGGTTCAGATCAGGGGGGCCGTTCCTCCCAATCACGCCCCTCCAGGTGTCACTGTCGTTGCCCACGTGGGCGTTGAAGTCCCCCAGTAAAACCACGGAGTCCCCAGTCGGAGCACTTTCCAGCACCCCTCCCAGAGACTCCAAGAAGGCCGGGTACTCTGCACTGCCGTTTGGCCCGTAGGCACAAACGACAGTGAGAGACCTATCCCCGACCCGAAGGCGCAGGGAAGCGACCCTCTCGTTCACCGGGGTAAACTCCAACACATGGCAGCTGAGCTGGGGGGCTATAAGCAAACCCACACCAGCCCGCCGCCTCTCACCATGGGCAACTCCAGAGGAGTCCATCCTCTCTCGAGGAATGTGGTTCCAGAGCCCAAGCTGTGCGTAGAGGTGAGCCCGACTATCGCTAGTCGGAACCTCTCAACCTCAACGCACAATCTCGGGCTCCTTCCCCGCCAGTGAGGTGACGTTCCACGTCCCTAGAGCTAGTTTCCGTGTCCAGGGATCGGGCTGTCGAGGCCCCCGCCTTCGACTGCCGCCCGATTTTCTAAGCACCGGCCCCTTACGGTCCCTCCCGTAGGTGGTGAGCCCACGGGAAGGCGGCCCCACGCCGCTCCTTCGGGCTGAGCCCGGCTGGACTAAATATACTATACATAAATTTTACCTATACATAGACTGAAAAAGAAAAATATATAGACTATACGAATGCTTCACACTCTTTGCAGCTGTGTTTACTGTCCACTGGAGGGTCTTGCAGTCTGCTGCACTGCAGTTCCTGTACCAAACAGTGATCCAGCTGGTCAGCACGCTCTCTATGGTTCTTCTGTAGAATGGGGTGAGGGAGAGTGTAGATGCTGTTGTGCCATCTTGGAGAGTGACATGTTGTTGGTGTTACAGGTGAGTGCAGTGCAGTCATGGGTTAAATGCTGAGCTGAAGTCGATGAACAGCATTCTAACATAGGAGTCTTTATTCTCTAAGAGCCAGGTGGAGGGTGGAGTAAATTGCATCATCTGTAGAGCGGTTTGGATGGTGTGCAACCTGGAGCGGATCGAGTGTGTTGGGGAGGCTGGTTTTGATGTTATGCATGATTAACCTCTCAAAGCACTTCATCGTGATTGGAGTCAGTGCTATGGGATGGTAGTTATTTAGACAGGACACAGGTGATTTTTTTTGGTACCGGTATGAATGTTTTGGATTTGAGATATGTGGGGACAGCTGCCTCACTCAGCGAGGTGTTGAAGATATCTGTTAGGACATCTGTCAGTTGTTCAGCACAGTCCCTCAGTACACAGACAGGTATGTTGTCAGGACCCGCAGCCTTGCGTTGGTTAACCCTTTAGGCGCCAGAGTTTTTTTCCTAAAACGTTAGATTTTGACATCTTAATTTCAAAAGGCTATATCTTAAACATGATAAAAGATAGAGACTTTCTGTCAATTATAAAAATATTAAGGACGACCCAATGTTTACGTAGGGATTACATTTTCCCATCTAATTTGCATATTATGGCGTCATATGGGGGTGGCCATCGTGAATTATCATGAAAAGTCATGTTTAAATGATAGAATGCAGCACTTCTTTCCCCCCAAAATATCCCTCACCTTCTGTGTGCTATATTGCACAATACTGAATGCTCAGGTAAATAGTAAGTAGTAAATAAACTGTGTAAATGATTACTAATAAATGGTAGAAACAAACTGAATGCATGTAGCGGTTGGCCTTTTGCTGTAGATATTTTCAATTTACTACATACAGCAGGCACTCTGATTTCATGTATGGGGCACATATATATTATTCATATGACACACAAACACAAGTAGACAAGACATGTTTAGTTCAAAGCTATGCCCCATGTTACACCGCCTCTGCTCCTGCTACGAGCAGCGCGGACAGATCTGCCTCGGGCACGTGCGCCGAGTGTGCAAAGCTCGGACTACTGTCAGTGTCATTGCGACTCCCCACCCTGCCTCAACATTGCCTCCTAACTGTCCTATGAATACTTCGACCTCATATTACATACCCAGTGGCATTAGACAAAGTCTCCACTACAATACTGTCGCCGCGATTGCGGAGAGGCACACGGTCAGAAGACAAAGTGTCATGTCTAGCTCGGTAAAAATCTCCCGCCTCGTTCCCCGCAACACTATCACGTCTGCTAATTTTGCGATGGCCTTGAGGTACTCCATACTGCACTTGTGATCGATATGATACATCTTCATTCAATGCTAAGAACTGATGGCGGTCATATAAGTACGATTTAAACCATGCTAATGCACTTTCATTGATGCCAACAAAGTGTTCAAGTCTATGCAAAAGAATGTTGTGGAAAATTGTGTCAAACGCAGCACTAAGATCCAATAAAACTAATAGAGAGATACACCCACGATCAGATGATAAGAGCAGATCATGTGTAACTCTAAGGAGAGCAGTCTCAGTACTATGATACGGTCTAAATCCTGACTGGAAATCCTCACATATACCATTTTTCTCTAAGAAGGAATATAATTGTGAGGATACCACCTTTTCTAGTATCTTGGACAGAAAAGGGAGATTCGAGATTGGTCTATAATTAACTAGTTCTTTGGGGTCAAGTTGTGGTTTTTTGATGAGAGGCTTAATAACAGCCAGTTTGAAGGTTTTGGGGACATATCCTAATGACAATGAGGAATTAATAATAGTCAGAAGAGGATCTATGACTTCTGGAAGCACCTCTTTTAGGAGCTTAGATGGTATAGGGTCTAATATACATGTTGTTGGTTTAGATGATTTAACAAGTTTATACAATTCTTCCTCTCCTATAGTAGAGAATGAGTGGAACTGTTCCTCAGGGGGTCTATAGTGCACTGTCTGATGTGATACTGTAGCTGACGGCTGAATGGTTGCAATTTTATCTCTAATATTATCGATTTTAGAAGTAAAGTAGTTCATAAAGTCATTACTGCTGTGGTGTTGGGAAATGTCAACACTTGTTGAGGCTTTATTTTTCGTTAATTTAGCCACTGTATTGAATAAATACCTGGGGTTATGTTTGTTTTCTTCTAAAAGAGAAGAAAAGTAATCAGATCTAACAGTTTTTAATGCTTTTCTGTAGGATAGGTTACTTTCCCGCCAAGCAATATGAAATACCTCTAGTTTTGTTTTCCTCCAGCTGCGCTCCATTTTTCGGGCTGCTCTCTTTAAGGTGCGAGTATGCTCATTATACCACTTCATCTACAGCGATATCGTTGACTTGATTGCAAATAAATGCACAGACACTATTTAACTGAACAGAGATGACATAACTGAATCCAATGATGAACTGCCTTTAACTATCATTTTTGCATTATTGACACTGTTTTCCTAATGAATGTTGTTCAGTTGCTTTGACGCAATGTATTTTGTTTAAAGCGCTATATAAATAAAGGTGACATTGACCATGGTGTCAAACTGTTTTCCTTAACCTTCCTTAAGCGTAAAGGAGCAACTTTATTTAAAGTGCTAGAAAAGAGAGAGTCCATAATTTCTGTTACATCATCAAGTTGTTCTGAGGTTTTGGATATGCTAAGGAATTTGGATACATCAGGAAGATAACTTAAAAAGCAGTCTTTTGTGGTAGAAGTGATGGTTCTTCCATACTTGTAACAAGAAGTAGAATTTACAATTTTGGCTATATGAAGTTTGCACAGAACTAAATAATGATCTGAGATATCATCACTTGGCTGAATAATTTCAACACTAACAAAATCAACTCCATGTGACAGTATTAAATCTAGAGTATGATTTCGACAGTGAGTAGGTCCTGAAACGTGTTGTCTAACACCAATAGAGTTCAGAATGTCTATAAATGCTGATCCCAATGCATCTTTTTCATTATCAACATGGATATTAAAATCACCAACTATTAAAACGTTATCTGCAGCCAGAACTAACTCATCACCAAACTCTTTAATAAAGTCTGTATGGTACCCTGGTGGCCTGTATACAGTAGCCAGTACAAACATAACAAGAGATTTATCATTAACATTTGTTTCTCTGGATAATGTTATATGAAGCACCATTACTTCAAACAAGTTATACTTGAAGCCTGCCCTCTGAGAAATCCTGAAAACGTTGTTATAAATATATAAACCTCCCCCTTTGTCTTTTAGACGCGGCTCATGTTTATAACACAGTAATCTTGGGGGGGTGGACTCATTTAAAATAATGTAATCATCAGGTTTTAGCAAGGTTTCTGTCAAACAGAGTACATCTATATTATGATCAGTGATCATATTATTTACAAAAAGTGTCGTCTGAGACAAGGTCTTTATAAGGCAAGGCAGGGCAAATTTATTTACATAGCACATTTCATACACAATGGTAACTCAAAGTGCTTTACATAAAAGACAGTAAAATAATCATCAAGAACAAAAAATAAAACAAACAATTTTAAAACTTTGGAAATGATTTAAAAATTGACTTATTTAAAATTAATTTAAAACAGCTAGAAATAGAAAATGATTTTACATAAAATACAGTGAATACGTTAAATAAAGTGCAATCAGTTCGGACATCACACAATGCTCATTCAATAAACAGATGCGTTTCTGATCTGATCTCTTCTGGAAGCTGATTCCAACTGCGTGCGGCATAGTAACTAAAGGCGGACTCATCTTGTTTTGTGTGAACCCTTGGTATTTCTAACTGACTTGATCCTAGTAATCTGAGTGGTCTGTTAGGTTTATATTCGGTAAACATATCTGCAATGTATTCCAGTCCTAGGTCATTCCTTAATGTAACTGGAAGCCAGTGTAAAGACCTGAGGACTGGTGTGATATGCTAAGATTTTCTGGTTCTAGTCAGAATCATGGCACCAGCGTTCTGGATGACCTGCAGTTGTCTAATGGTCTTTTTGGGAAGGCTGGTGAAGAGACCATTACAATAATCCACCTTGCTGGTGATAAAGGCATGAACAAGTTTCTCCAAGTCTTGGCTGAAATCAAAACATCTGATTCTTGCAAAGTTTTTTAATTGATTCTATGCTTAGTTACTGCTTTGACATGACTACTGAAACTAAGTTCTGTCTCCAGAATCACACCAAGATTTCCCGACTTGATTTTCTGACCCAGGTATACATTCACCTTGAAAACTTCATCTTTGTTTCCACATGCAATGACTTCACTTTTTCCTTGTTTAACTGAAGAAAGGTCAGGCACATCCAACTATAAATTTCATCAATGCATTGGCAGAGGGAGTCAATAGGGCTGTATGTAGTCTTTTGTAGATACGGCTAGGTAAATCTGGGTATCATCAGCATAGCTGTGATAGGCAATTTGGTTCTTTCTCATTATGTGACGGAGCATACACAGGCTAAACAAGAGCGGTGCAAGAACTGACCCTTGTGGGACTCCACATGTCATGGACGTCCACTTAGACTTTCGCTCTCCCATACTCAAATAAAAACCTCTCCCTTCTAAGTATGACCTGAACCATTTGAGTACCATCCCAGAAAACCCGACCCAGTTTTCCAGTCTCTCTAGTAGTATGTGATGATCGACAGTGTCAAAAGCACCACTGAGATCTAGCAATACCAGCACCGATATTTTGGCAGAGTCACAATTTAAGCGAATATCATTTATTATCTTAATGAGTGCTGTCTCTGTGCTGTGATGCGGTCGGAAACCAGATTGAAAATTGTCCAGGTATCTATTTGAGTTTAAATATTGATTCAGCTGATTAAAAACTACATTTTCTATAATTTTGTCTATAAAAGGCAGATTAGATATTGGTCTATAATTTGCTCAAAATGGTGTTATCCAGATTGCTCTTTTTCAGGAAGGGCTTAACAACTGCTGTTTTCAGGGAGTTTGGAAATGTCCCAGAAAGAAGTTAGGCGTTCACCACTTCTAAGAGATCAGCTTCTAAAGAGTTAAAGAAGACCATTTACAGAATCAAGTGATGTATTATGTGCCCAATCAAAAGTGACACAGCATTTAAAGTTTTCTCTGTCATCTGGAAAATATCCAAGTGCTCCCTCCGGTGTCTTTGCCAAGCCCAGGCAGTTAAAGATAAATTCCCAAACTAGGACACCAAAGAATAGGACCATAAAGATTAAATACTACAAAGAATTCTAAAACCCAACCTATTAAGTTACACTAAGCAGACATCCTAAAGGCCCTTTTTACCGCCGCACGTACCGCCGCGGCTGCGTTGTAAAGTGCATTTAAAGCTTTTGACCACTGAGTGACGCTTTAACCACAAGTTATCAACACAGCACAGCACATTTTCGCAAATAGACGTCAGTTTTGCCTCGCTGATGTGTTACATTTGACGGCTTCAGTCACGGAAAATGAAAGAAAAAGACTATAGTTAAAATATTTAATATATTTAAAATGTAATATTCACAGATGGAAGTTTAGTACTTATGAAGTTATGTGCATTTATAAAAACGAATTCAAGCAGGATAAATGTCAAGCCTGTGCCTGAACCTGTGATTATATTTTCTCTAAGCTACATGGTATTAAACCATATTTTAGATTTGATACAGTTAAAAGGTGTTCAGTATTATTTATATTATATGAATTATGTGTTATATTATTCAAAAGAAATTGTGGTTTACTTTGCATCTGAGCATTAAAAGTGGTAGCCAATTTTAGGGGGGTAGGCTACATGGATTAATATGCAATGTCAATATTTTTATATATTATGCCTATATTTTAATTTATATTTTAAAATTCCTTTAATAAAACAACATCATTTTTGATATTCGTTACCTGTCCTTTATTTTGACAGATAACTTCTTGGAAAAAAAAAACATTTGTCTGTAAACTGATTAAGAAATTGTTGCATGTTTAAACGTGAAGCGCTGTATAATTTCGTTCACATTAATTATAACTTATTAGCCTAAAACAAGAAATTAATAAACCGTCCTC
The DNA here is from genome assembly GCF_963082965.1 of Carassius carassius. Lineage (NCBI taxonomy): Eukaryota > Metazoa > Chordata > Actinopteri > Cypriniformes > Cyprinidae > Carassius > Carassius carassius. The sequence goes on along the minus strand of NC_081768.1, from coordinate 33,153,754 downwards.
ACGATTAAACTCAAGTTCTCTCATTATAATCAACAAATTGCACACGATGTAAAAAAGAGCTTCATTAACTGACAACATAAGTGACTTTAAAGGGAGCATTCTTTACTTGCTTTTAGTGCTGGGCGATAGCATATGGCTTAAAAAAAACAAATCCAATTTATGATTTAAATTGATTTTAAAATCAATATTTAAATGTCAAAGATATTTTTCAAAACAAGTTTTAATATAGTTATAAACTTATAACTGAGACAAGATGATAAAAAACTGTAATGTTATTACCTTAATGCTGGAAAGAACTTTATTTTATTATTATTTTTTATTATATATTATTTTTATTATTATTAATTTTTTGTTAATACTAGCCCATCAGCTGTGCAAATTTTGTCAGCTATTTTATCTAAACAGGTCGATTAATTTCTTCAAGATTTCAAAATCAAATAGCCTACTGATAATGTAGTAGCACTGTAAGATTACATTTGTTTGAATGCATTATTGCTAAAACTATTGCGTGTGAATGTGCTTTATCTGTTTAAATCATGCTTTAACCCGAAAATAATCAGTAAAAGAAACAGTCTCTGTCAGACTCGCGGGGGAGGGTTGAGCCACTCTAAACCACGGGAGAACTGAGTGGTGCGTCAGTGGATGTTAAAAAGAAAACCGATTTTCATTCAAACAAACCGATGTAAATTAAAAATTCGAGTTAATTGATAAAATCGATTTATCACCCAGCCCTACTTGCTTTCATATTATTTAATGAAAAAAAAATGCAGCTGCATTTAAATGCATTTGTGTAAAATATGTGCAAGATTTGCACTGCACGTGTGATTGTAGATGTGCAGCTTTTATTCTTATTTATTTTATTTTCATTACAAATCTTGTTTGGTTTCATTTGGGATAATTGCATGTAAAAAATAATTTACGTTGTAATGCAAAATTTGAATTAATATTCATATGCTAGTATTTGTGCAAAAATTATTAATGCGCATTAATGACAGAGCGCATTAATATTCAACATTCAACAATCTGTGAATGTTGCATTTCTCTGTCGGAGAGAGCCAGCACTGTGAATTTCATCTTGCAGCAGACAAGAAAACATTTGTTTATTAATAAATAATTAAAATTTCAAATTTTTCACAATTATTAGGCTACTTCTGCATGTACTTTGTGCCAAACTTAATGCATATGCTTGAGCGCGGAATATATTAAGATTTGATTATGTAAATTTAGTATAAACCTCTGATTAGTTGAATATAACAAATGAACGACTAGAACTAGAAAGATCTGACGTGGGGACAGACCATTTTTTAGTCTTTAACCAAAACAACAGTCCTATATAAACCGGTTCAGCAACTTTGAAAGCCTCATACACTGTCCATATGAAAGAGCAAGAGATTCACATCTTTATCTCGACCCCCACAAGCCACACATAACTAACCCCAAAAACCCAACCCCCTCCAGCTGAACAGAATTCGGTCTGTGTTTTGCCTGTGAAGAACGGTGTGTTACTGGGCTGAAATATGCCTTCACTCAGCAGCACTACTCTTTGTATTCATTATATTCTCGCAGCCCATATTATTATTTAGAAATAATAACGGCTGGCCTAATAATGTTATCATGTACAAACAGGATATATTTAATTCCCTTTACTTTACAACAAATCCTTTAAATTTAACAAATATATCAGAACAAAACACGAATTAAAAATATAGAATTCTAATGGATAAATATAATTGCAGTATATGATAATAGGTATAGGCTTAGCTTTAAACAAACAAAATATAATAATAATTTAAAGCTAAGCATAAGGTAAGGTTGGGCTTTCTCATTCTCTCACTCCGTTTCCATATTCGTGATGTTGCCCATTTGAAGCTTAAGTATTATTCGTGAGGTAAAATAGGCTTTGTTGTACACGCGTGTTTCTGAATCGATGGAAAAAAATCATAATTAACAATATGTGGAGTAAGTGGATCGCTGCTAACGCTGAATGTCTGGTGAACGACTGCTGTTTTCAGTGAATATGTGCACGAGACACTAGGGCGATCAAACAGCAGAAACAGAAAATACTCAATTTTTGGCCACACATAAGGCATAATTCAAAAATGCAAACTGTTAGTAGTTTGAAAAAATAAAAAATAAAAACAGTTAATAATAATTATTGCTAAATGCTGGACCGTTCCCATTTCGCTCTGAATATGGAATCTGAAGATTTTTTTTAAACCAAGAATGAACCGAAATGAAAATGAAATCATTTAGCTTTTTATCCGTATATATATATATATATATATATATATATATATATATATGGGCATTATATTTATTTACTGTTTAATAACAATAGCAAAATACATCCTTTGTGTAAAGGTATTCTTTTAATTTTTGATGAGTAGATTGTAGCCTAATACTATCTTACATTTTAAAATTAACTCATTGTAAATGTTTGAATATTTTTTAAAGACGTTATAATGTTATTGTTGTTTTACTTCTTTCTTTTATTTCATTTTACAATTACATTAATGTCGCAATCCGTCCCTCTGCGCCACCTGGCGGTAGTTTCGCGAATGATTTTAATACGGCAGTGGCTCAGTGGTTCATGTAGGTTGTCTACAAACCGGAAGGTTGGTGGTTCAATCCCTGGCTCCACCTGACCACCTGACCCGACGAGCTGATGGCGCCTTGAATGGCTGACACTGCAGTCGGTGTATGAATGAGTGTGTGAATGGGTGAATGTGAGTCAACTTGTAAAGCGCTTTGGATGGCCATGTGGTTTGTTGAAAGCGCTATATAAATGCAGTCCATTTAACATTTAGCATGCGACTGAATTACAGTTACCGCCGTGGCACTGTAATTCAGTTGTGTGTTAAAATCATTTGCGAAACTACCGCCAGGTGGCGCAAAGAGACGGATGGCCCAATTAGGCTGTCTCCCTACTTTATTACTCAATTTAAATTGTTCTAATAGCCTAGGTACTAAAATGTGAGGTTGAAATAAAGAAAAATCTACAAATAAAAGTCTTGCATGAGACCCCTTCCCCTCCAAATGGTTAAAAGGTGAATGCATCAAGGTCACTGTGGCATTCTCTACACCTGTTCTATATTCATATACATCTTTATATCTGTAGGTGAACTGCATTGGATCAAATAAACTTTCAGTCATCCTAAAGATTTCAGATCTCACACGACTTTCAATAATTTTCATTAAAACAGATTTAAGATCCACTGGTCTAAATTCATTTTGCATCCTTGGACATCTATATTTCAGAACAGGGACAATCATTGCATCCTTCCACATATTTGAAACATGCTGAACCCTCAAAGACATATAAAAAATGTAGTGAAATAAAGGACTTAACGCTTTTCCTGAGTACCCGCCTACAAATATTATCAGGCCCATAACTCTTATTCACCTCCCCTTGGTCTATACAGAAATGCTGGCTGATCTACTATCGACCGGCAGCCATATCACCCTGGAGCCCAAGACTGGTTTCCCACTGAAGCTAAGCAGTGCTGAGCCTGGTCAGTACCTGGATGGGAGACCTCCTGAGAAAACTAGGTTGCTGCTGGAAGAGGTGCTAGTGAGGCCAGCAGGGGGTGCTCACCCTGTGGTCTGTGTGGGTCCTAGCGCCCCAGTGTAGTGATTGGGACACTATACTGTCAACAAGCACCGTCCTTCGGATGAGACGTTAAACCGAGGTCCTGACTCTCTGTGGTCATTAAGAATCCCAGGAAATCTTTCGAAAAGAGTAGAGGTGTGACCTTGGCATCCTGGCTAAATTCGCCCATTGGCCTCTGACCATCATGGCCTCCTAACAATCCCCATATATATTGTGCTTTGAACTATCATACACTAATGTACTTTTCATACTAGACAAGGCCAAGCCCAATTTATTAACAACTATTCTCGGTTCAACTACTTGTTTATGCAGATAAATGTATTTACCTTGTTTAAACACCCATCTCTTACTTTCTATTTTGGTTTTAACAGATTTCAGTCACCCATGGTTTGTTATTTGGGTAGATTTTGACCGTCTTATAAAGAATTATCATCCACAAAAGGCAACATAAGAACAAGTCACATCAGGGGCCCGTTCTTCAAACCTCACTTAATATTTCTGAGATGATCGGAAAGATGCCAGATCTTCTAATTGTGATAACTGATCTCTGGCTAATTTGGTACTTCTAAAGAAATTGTGGATTTTATTAAAATATCTGGATTAAGGTTACATGTTCCCCCTATAGGACATATACTCGAAGTCATGATCAGCAATGCAGCAGTTGTCTGGCAGCAAGACAGCAATGTAATGACATCTTATAATTAAAAAAAGACTCCTCATGTAAAACATTCTGGACCTTTACAAGGAAACAGTCAACTGAAAAACAAAACTAAATGTTAAAATAGATACTTTAAATGTGCATTTCTTTTCTTTTATTTATTTTCAAATGATTTATATTCACATTTTCTAGTATTTGTACAGAGTTTTTGTTATTATCAATTCATGTGATTTTATCTTCGAAGTAGATTTGTTATGTGACAGCATAAATTTAAGTTTCTTAAGGGTCAAGATCAAGTTATCTGCACCTCCTTCACTCCATCAAGCCAATGATAGCTGCCAGTACTCAAATTAATGCACAACTCAGATTAACTGTATAGCATGTGTGTAAGACTCAAATACAATCAGGGGCGTAGCAAGCTTTTCAAAAGTGTGGGGGATGGATGTGGTTTGTTTATAAACAATAAAAATGATGAATACAGTGACAGAGGGGTAGAAAATGCAGGGCTTAAAGTTCTCCGGCACTGTGCCAGATTTCCGGCTTGCAGCTTTTGGCTGGGAAAAAAAATAATCCTACATTTAATAAAAAAAATAATAAAATCAGAAAAGGGGAGAGAAAAAAAACGCCCACACAAAGCTTTTTCTCTGGTGGTATAAATAATGTAACAATTTACTGTTTTTAAACATTAAAATAATATACACTTTTCTTTCATAGTTCTTCAACAGGAATGCAAACAATAACTGCTGACCAATATCCCAATAATAGCAATTAGCATTAGTCTAAAAAACGAAATATAATACCTAAAACACTTGACATGTCAACAAAACGATAACAGAACATCTTCCCAAACACATATCAAGCTTATTTAAAAACCTCGAAAGCATAAACACTCGTTCAAAGTACCTGGAAAAGGGAGATGTAAATAACCATAACCATAAGTTCCTTACTTAAGGCAGAACAGCCAATCATCAGCCGGTCACACTCAAAGCCGGTGTCATGTTTGAGAGGGAGGGGGAGAGGAGGCAGCCGCAGCCAGCGCAGACGCAGACACAGAGCGGCCAGAGAAACGGAGGAACGAGTGTAGTAAGGCGTTTGTGCAAAACTGTGAAAAAACTGCAGAAAACGTGTGGGTGTTGAACCCTCTCACCAGGAAAAGTGTGGGTGTTAAAACACCCACATCCCCCACGGGTGCGACGCCCCTGTATCGTAGCCTAAATTGCGCTTAGTCATAGCCAACATAATCTTTTCTTGATTTTGGAAAAATGTTTTAAACAAAAACAACTAAACGCTTTAAAGACATTAAATAGGCTATAAAATATATTGTTTTCTTTCCCTCCACAACAAATAATCTAAAGTTAACAGTATTTAAGCTATAAACGTCAAGCCAAAAACAAATTAATGTAATGGGAAACGAAGCCTGGTTTTTCTTTAAATGAACTTTGGATTGCGTCACAATGAATAAACTTACCCTTTCGTTTTGTTAATCTGTTAATGATTTAAGTGAAATATATTCATGTTTTTGGGCCCTGGTGCGCTGCTGCTCTTCTCTGACAATGACCGGTTTCAAATGTCAAACGCTTTAAGCTTTAGCTTGTCACCAGATTTTGTCATACAATTAATCATTCGTTCTAGAAGCTGAAAGTGATCAAAGACATTTCTCCGAAGCACAATGTTACAAGAAAGAAGACTACCCAGTTTAGCTCCAAGTATTGAGAATACTTGCTCACAACATTGACATGCAGTCAAAAACACTCTGAGAGCACAAATTATTCATTAAGGTTTTGCTTGTTTGTGGTTGTAAATTAATAAAAATAATAAATACTTTGATTGCAAAAGTTGGTATACGTGTAGAAAGTTAATTTTTCTCTTTTTTTAAGTACAATATTTATTCCTTTTGTTTTTTTTTTTACAAAAAGACATGAATTTTGTTAGCATTTTTTCTTTAATCAGTTAGCGAGTCTTACAGGATAGAGTTTCAACTGAAACGTGCTGGGCGTTAGCCTACATGAAATGCATTAATGCCATGATAATTCACCACATTCATTACTGATAAATCAGTAAAGTAAATGGGAGAAATCGAATTCCTAGATTTTTCCCATCAAAAAAATAAATGCAAAGAATGTAAATGTGAACACATTAATTGAAACTTTGATGTTATATACCATGCACACAGTGTGTTTGTTCTTTTGACTGCAACTTTAGAAAACACTGACAAGAGAAACTACTGGTGCCCCCCAGGCCTCACCAGACTATAGACAGGATGTTTGAGTGGAAGAGACACTTCCTCTTGCTGGCCTTGTCGTGGCAAAGGTCAGTTCAACATACTCCACACTTGCCCTAGAGGTGGTGGCAGACTTTGTGCTCCACTTACCCTCTTAAAAGTAGCTGGGAAGATGTCCTGACCCATTTCAGTGGTTGCTCTTTTTCTGTTCCACAATTCAGAATAAGTGGGGGAAAGCAAATTAATTTACATTTGAATGATACAATGCCAATTACACTAACATTGTGTATAATTATATGCATTATTATTTTATAACTTCAGGTAATCACATCATGAGTAATAGTAATTTTTATAATCAGATGTTATATAAAAAAAAACTCCCTTCAGACGTAAATAGCAATGATCTGTGTAGGGTCAGCAGGGGTCTTGATGACAAAGCAGAAATGAACTCCTGTGCTTCTCCAAAGTCTACTGACATGTGACATCTTTCTTAGTTTCTCAGTAGACCAACAGATCTGTACTCAGAGCTTGCTAAATTTAGCTATGGGATCTCTGTATGTATGGTGGTTGGCAAACGGTCACAACACAAATAACGCAGTGGTGTCAGCAGTCACTCCTGATTCAACCTACATACTGTACTCCAAGCCAAGTCACTCCTAAGTTATTTATAATTAAACTCTGTAAGAATCCCGAGTTTAATCAAAATCCTTCAACAGTCATCTCTCCTTCCATCCTAACATCTCAAATATCACTTAAATGACAACAGAATGCAATAATCTCTGTGATAATCGAACACTTTGGCGTTGTTGCACAAATACATAATTGTAGTTTTTATCAGCCATTTACTTGTAACACTACTTTCTAAGCAGAATTCTTCAGTCTGCTACATACATTTCCTTTGTTCATGCAAAGTATCATGTGGTGTAGTATATAGTGCACAGGCCTTGTGAATTTCCTTTGTGGGTTTGTGATGCATCTAGCAAACATGATCCCTCGGGTCATGTTTACTGTTTTCCTAATGAGCCCTCCTATGAGTTTACCACATTGCAGAAACATTATGCCATTCAACACATACATTTCTATTACAACTATACTTTGTGTTTATATTAAAATGCCTGTGAAGTTATATATTAGCGCATCACACAATCGTATGCAGCTAGTCAACTAACTATGTTCTGTAGCATTTACGCTATGTTGCTAAAACTATCTTTTGGATCTAATTGTTATTATTTCCATATCCAAGTTCTAGGGTATTATATGCAAAGCCTAAACATTAATCTTGTAATTTTACAGTATGTAGTGAAACTTTACCAAAATAAATGCTTAAACATCTAAAATAATATATATATTCACATTTAAGGGGCTCTTCTTTTGGTAAAACTTTTCTGACAGCTTTCAAAATGGCCACCAGACAGTGTGAACACATGGAGACCCATGTCTCCAATGTTTTGATTGACTTGAAATTACAGTATATAGTAACAAACACATTAATTGGTTAAGACATTAAGTAGGATAATGAATATTTTTTTCTTTTTATAATCAGAGTTCAAAAACTTAAGTGCTTAACAGGTACGTTTACCCTATCTGTGACTGAAGATATATCAATATCCATTTTGAAATGTAAGAATGATGGTGTGATGGCGGCGCGTCCACACGCAGTGGCTTCTCTCTCTCACATCAGAATGGTGTCTTCGTGTTTTTTTCTCGTGAGTCACAGTGTTTTTGTACATCTTCATCTTGTCTACCTGTCTTTAAGCACACATATCGATCAGATGACATGCTATTGTGGACAGAGTCCTTGTCGCGGGAGGTAAATCATGCGGCTGCAGGCTTTGTGTTTACATCAATGATGCGTGGTGCCACAATGCTTTTGTGGTCTGCAAACACTGCTTTCCCCTGGTGGAGTTTATGATTATTAAGTGCCGGCCATTCTATCTAACGAGGGAATATCCAGCCATACTGCTCGTTGCTATTTACATTCCTCCCAGGTCCAAAAGCAATGACAGAAGTGAGGCACTGAATTAACTGTACCTGCACATCAGTGAGCAGCAGACAGCCCACACCGATGCTTTTCTCATCTTGGCTGGGGATTTCAACTACGCAAAATTAAAGACTGTGTTCCCAAAAATGCACCAACACATTAACTTTCCAACACGAAGTAAAAACAATTTTGATTTTATTTATGCCACCCAGAAAGGAGCTTACAAGGCCCCCCCCTTCCCCAACTCGGTGCCTCAGACCACATCAATGTCATGCTAATGCCTGCATACAGACCGCTCGTTAAAGTCGCCAAACCAGTTCACAAACAGATACAAGTGTGTCCGGAAGGATCGTCAGAGGCTCTACAAGACTGTTTTAACACCACTGACTGGAATATGTTTAAGAAGGTTGCCACATACAATAACACCATACACCTCCAAAAGTACTCAGAGACTGTCACTGCCTACATCACCAAGTGTATTGATGATGTAACAGTCACAAAGACCATCACTGTCCAGGCCAACCAGAAGCTGTGGATAACAGGGGAGATCTACATCTCCTGAAGATGCGGAACGCTACCTTCAGAGCTGGAGATGAGGTGGGCCTGAGGACAGCCAGGGCCAACCTATCCTGCTGCATCAGAGATGCTAAGAGACAGTACTCCAGGAGGATAGCCTATCGATTCAGCAATAGCATGAGACACTCGGAGCCTGTGGCAGGGGATACAGACCATTGCGGACTACAATCCCCCACCGTGGACCTTTGACAGCACCCCCCCCCCCCCCCCTGCTGAACGAACTGTACTCCTTCTTTGCTCACTTTGAGGCACAAAACAGCACCACTGCACAGAAGACTCCACCTTCGCATGGCAACCAGGTGATGAGGGTGTCCCCGGACAGTGTGAGGTGATCCTTGAGCAGGATTAATGCACACAAAGCTCCGGGTTCTGACAACATCCGTTGGCGTGTACTGAGAGACTGTGCAGTGGAACTCCCGGATGTCTTCACAGACATTTTCAACATCTCGCTTAGTCAGGTAGTTGTTCCCACATGCCTCAAAGATACCACCATCATTTCAGTCCCGAAGAAGCCGTCTCCATCCTGCTTCAATGACTACCGTCCAGTTGCACTTACCCCTATTCACATATAGTGCTTTGAATGGCTAGTCATGCACCACATCAAGTCTGTGGAGAGAGTGAGCAGCACCAAGTTCCTGGGTGTGCACATCACAGAGGACCTCTCCTGGACCGACAACACCGCAGCACAGCAGCCAAGAAAGCACAGCAGTGTCTCTAATTCCTCCGCAAACTGAGGCGAGCCAGAGCCCTGGTCCCCATCATGTGCACCTTCTACAGAGACACCATCGAGAGCATCCTGACTAGCTGCATCACTGTGTGGTATGGCGCCTACAACATGTCCTGCTGGAAGACCCTTTTTTGCACTACAATCATTATATGTGCACTGTTTACTTTACTGGTTTGCAGTCTATCTTTCATGAGCCTTGTGCTGCTTTACTTATCTTTCTTTTTAAATGACCTATTTGTATAGTTGTACTTTATACTTTATTATCTGTATTTAATGTTCAACTGTTAGTGTTACCTGTATGCACCAAGGGTCTGAGAGTAACGCAATTTTAATTCTCTGTATGTATGTACTGTACATGAGGAAGAACTGACAATAAAGAAGACTTGAATTGACTTGAAGAAGCTATTCCTTTCATAATTTCTCCTGCTATACCCAGAACTGAATTCCAAAAGGATATTAGACTTTCTGTAAAGCTAAACTACACACTAGACTCAAACTTATTTGTATTGCCTGCCATGAAAACTGGCAATATCTTGAAACCATGAACGTTTGTCATTTTAGTTCACGTGCTTTTGCCACTTTTTAGGTGAATGGCTATGCCACTGATATTAACAGAAATGGAAAATTAAAGCGATAAAAAAGACTTCAATCTATTTTGACATTACCATTCTTGGTCTGCTAAATGATATTACATCAAATATGGATTTTTTTGTGTGTTTAATCTCAGTGAAAGCACTATTGCTTGATTCCAGTTGGCCATGAAAAAGGTTAACCATTCAGATACCGTTTAACAAGAAAACTGTCTGTGCTTTGCCTGAATACAGACCACTGATGAATGAACACACATGAATCTAACTTCCAGCTATGCAAAATCAATAATGCTTCCACAGAGGCCATAATAAAAATTGCATTGCACCAGCTATACAATTCATGAAGACTTACACTGAAGTCAAAGTGAAACCCTGTTCACAGTCACATTTTACTACAATATATTTCCCTGTAAAAGAGAATATAATATATATATTTATTTAAAAAATTATGTTATAAACAGTGCCAAGCTGAATGATCTGCAGTAACACTACTTTTAGCCCTGGGGATTCCTGACCTTAATTCTCCAATAACATTGGCACACACTCAGAACAAGAACATGGATTTCTTACCATCGTAGCACACTCAAAGCCTGCAGCAGCAATTTCAACCACCATGACAAATGTTTAATTCAAAACATTGTTACCCTTGTCCTCACTTCCGAGGGCTAAAATGCCTTAAAATCAGTAATAAAAACAGAGCTGTTAGGTTTGTAATCCTCCAACCCATAAAAGAGTTAGTATTTTTGAGTTGTGTATTTCCATCTTGGTTTTCAGACTGATGACTTTCAGTTTCTGAGTAAAATTAGTTGATTACATTAGATATTCATATTTTATTCTACAACATAAATTGTCATACCCAAACCCATAAAATTACATTTTAGCACTGGGCTGTCCTGCAGCACAATTTAGGCTAAGTTCACACTACAGGATTTTAAGCCCGATTTGCAAGTTTACAGGCTCAGGTCGGGCTGTGATCAGGGGAAAATCAGCGGGTGATCAGCACTCACTTATTTGTGAGCTACTCGATGCATCACAGAGGCTTGCTGATGCCTCGCAGACGCCAAACAAATATCTAGCATGCTAAATATCTGGACTGGTCAACCGACTCAACGTCACGTGGTGTCAGGTGTCTCAACAAGCTACAGCCAATGAGAGACCAAGGCATGGGTTGAGGTCAGCTGAAGATAAACAGCGGCAGCAACTTGGCTTTAAGAAATGTTTGGAGACAAGAAATAGAGCAATTCAATTTACAATTTACAATTAGAATTTCTTACCAATGTACATTTTCAAATTAACAACTCCTGTTTCATTTCTTGATTCGTGTCATTACCATTCAACTCATTGTGTGTGTTTTCTTGACAAAACGTTGTTTGGGGATTGTGTAGTGTTGGGTGACAGTTGTTGTCAGACTCGTGTAGTGTGTCACCCACTGTTGCAGATCATTTGCGCTGTGTCATGTAGTGTGAACACCACAACGACTTCAAGACAAACAATCAAGTCATGTAGTCTGAACAGCATAGTGATCTGCCAACATTTAAAATCCTGTAGTGGGAACTTAGCCTTAGGCTACATATACATTAATCCAGGAACATTTGAAAACGGCGTTTTCATTTTTAAAACACACTCTGTCCACATTGGCATTTTCAAGCATTTTCCAAAAGTTTCATCTTACTGCATGTGTAAAACCTTGTAAAAGTTAATTGAGATGAAGTTTTCAGACAATACTTAGTGCAGGATTTTATTTAAGAAAATTTCTCATTATTCACTGACGTGTTCAGGTCACCATCAGATGTTTGATCTAAAACTGCCAGCTGCTATTTTGCTGCAAGACAACAAATTTTGAGAATTGTATGTGATCTTTTCAGGAACATGATAAGAAGAGTGTACAAAGTAACAAATCTTTAGAAACAGTGTGAAAGGTAATAGCACACACCAAGCACAATACCAGTATGAACATAAATATCTATTGGTGCAATACACGTCACATGACTAAAAATTGTTTTCTCATTGTTTTCAAACGCCTCCATTTTAACAATAAACACTACAACACGAAAACAAAGTTTTGATACTGTGCAGTTGATGATAAGTACGCCTGAGGTGCGTACTGGAAATATGCTTATGATTGTTATTAATTCATATTTTATTAAAACATGCCAAAAAACCTTTGTTGAGTGATGTAGCCTAAATAAATTTTATAATAGTTTATTGTGCATGCATATTGTATTTAAAGTTGCTTAAGCGAAATCAAGGAGTTTATAAGACTGGTTTATTTATTCTTTATATTGTAGACCTGTAGAAACTCCATGTTTGTGCTTCAATGTCTGTAATGTGTGCTGTAGGTGTGAAAATTTTAAGAATCTTTTCCAAGTTGTAGGCTAGTCAATATTTGTCAGTCAGTTGTATCTGACAAATGATCCGCAAATGAAACTGTGACCACAAACACCATTAATGTAAGTGAATTATATGGTAATAATACAGCAATATGCTTTCACACAAAAAACTTTATTTTTTTAATTTTTCAATATATTGACACAAATTACTTGTTTGAATTTTTCATTGATACAACATTGCACTGAGATGTTAGAAAAGAAATGCATAGAGACGTTACTGCTTGATAATATCAGAAACCGATGAATCGGCTTTTCGAACCAGTTAAATAAGCCAATCTGTCCGAAAAGAACTGGTTCGCGGAAATGAATCTGACTTTGCATCAAAAGTGTGGATGGAAGGCCAAAACGCAGAGAAAGATACATTTTCAAACAAAAAAATATTAGTGTGAATGTAATGAATTACAACCTTTGTAATCTTCAGCAAGAAGGAGGCGGGAACCGGCGGACAATCAACATGAAACTTTAATAACAAAATAAACACAAAACAGCGCACCAGCCCCTCACGGACGACTGGTGCGCGCAAATAAAAACCAAAACACAACTAAAAGCCCAGGCCTGGTCCTCTCTCGTCCTTCACTGTTGTCGCCCCCCCCCCCCCTCCCTCCGGGGGGGGACCGCTCACGGGAACCTGGGGGTAGGACAGACGAGGCGAGAGAAAAGGAGATGGAAGGAGGAGCGACAGAGACGAGAGAGGGGAGAGAGAGAAAAAAAATTAAAAATTCCGGTTCCCAAACGCACTGCTGCTCGGCCCTCCACCGGCTGGGCGATCTCCTCCGCGGTGCCTGGCGGTGGCACTGGACGGCCCTCGGAGGACGGTTTTGGGCAGCCGGCAGGAGTCCCCCGTTCCCTGCTCCTCCCCGTTCAGGCGGACGGCAGCAGGCTCCGGCTCTCTGGCGAATGGCGCCGACTCCTCCGCTCCCTCACGGACGGCAGCCGCCCCTCCAGATAGCGGGCGGTCGGCAGTGAGCTCGCCCATCCCCGGCAACTCGCTCCAGCCCACCGCCTCGAGCAACCATGGCGGCATCCTCCTCGCCAGCTCTATGGCACCGCGGATTCCCCACAGCGGCGAGGGATCTTCAGCAGCGCGTCCCTCCTTCTCCCGGGTTTCGGCACCACTGTAATGAATTACACTTCCTCGTCATTGGCAAGAAGGAGGCGGGAACCGGCGGACAATCAAACAAAATAAACACAAAACAGCGCACCAGCCCCTCACGGACGACTGGTGCACACAAAATAAAACCAAAACACAACTAAAAGCCCAGGCCTGGTCCTCTCTCCTTCCTTCACTGTCGTCGCTCCAGTTTTATATCCTTTCATCTCCTACGTGGGACTCGAGACCGGCAGTGGGTCGCAGGTGTCACTGATTTCCCAATCATTGCCGGCCTCCCTCCTTGTTCCCACGTCCCTCGGCCCCGCCCCACTTGCCACAGTGAACAAGGCCTTACCTGCAGAGTTAAGCTTCAATACGATTTCTTGAAAGTTTATAGTGATCCTGAAAAACATGATGAGCTGGTTCAGGTGTGTTTAATTAGGGCTAGAGCAGAAATGGGCCTGGAGGTGACTGTTCTGCAGAGTTTATTTCCATCCCTAATTAAACACACCTGCCTATAATTTTCTAGCAATCCGAGACCTAAGTTGCAGGATCTTGATAGTACTCCACTAACCTGACAAGTCTCCAAACAAGCAAGATATGATTACTTAACAATTTGGTTACTCATGTATACTCAATTTAGCATTCCCTCTCCACTGTTAACAGGCAAAAACTAATTTAGAAATTGTATTAGTTCAGCTTGTTGCTCAAGTTCTTAAGTTAAATATAATGTTCAGACAGCAGTCTAGTACATGTTTCCTCCATCCGTATTTGTAATTCAATGCACTAACTTTTACTATGCCTAGGAGTTTGGGCATCTCATCTTTAAATTCATATTTTTATATGCCTATAAAAACACATAAGAATTAAATATAAGTCCCGCAAGAAAAAAGGGATGTTAGTTGTAATTTTTACAGTTCCACTGGAGTAACATGGGTTTAGAAGCTCAGATATTAAACTACTAGGCCACATCATCCTCTGGCCTTTGGGAACTAGACTTGCAATTATCTGGCGTCCCAAGGATTGACCGTTATAATTCAGTCATTGTCAGGCCAACGGAGGTAAAAGGATCCTAAAATGAGGGTCATCAAGGGAGTCCTCATGAAGATCTAGATCCAGCTCAGCTGTAATGCAGGAACATAATTCACAGTATGACTTTTACTGAACAGATTTCAAAACAATAGGCATCAAACTTCTTTACTTTTTAAATTGTTATGGAGAAAAACTGGGCATCATACATGAAGCGATACAAAATAAAAGGGCAAGCGCCTTTGGACCTTGTCATGGATGGGTAAAAGTGGTCTTGCCTGACACATGGTGTACTATGATATGTGTTCTAAAATGGACTCATTGATATCATCCAACTGGATGAAATCATAGTGTGAAGCTAAAAGTTTAGAGTCTGTGCCCTTCATATACTACGCAATTTTAATTTGCAGACTGTCTCTGACTTACAGCAACTAGCATTGACTTTTTCATATCAGTGAAAAAATCTCAGCCATTAAAGTGTGCTCACTGGAAACTCATATGCAAAATCAAGCAATTTTAATTAACAATATCCCAATAATAGCAATTAGCATTAGTCTAAAAAACTAAATATAATAGCAAAAACACTCGACATGTCAACAAAACAATAACAGAACATCTTCCCAAACACATATCAAGCTTATTTAAAAGCCTCGAAAGCATAAACACTCATTCAAAGTACCTGGAAAAGGGAGATGTAAATAACCATAACCATAAGTTCCTAACTTAAGGCAGAACAGCCAATCATCAGCCGGTCACACTCAAAGCGGTGTCATAGTTAAGAGGGAGGGGGAGAGGAGGCAGCCGCAGCCAGCGCAGACGCAGACACAGAGCGGCCAGAGAAACGGAGGAGCGAGTGTAGTAAGGCGTTTGTGCAAAACTGCGAAAAAACTGCAGAAAACGTGCGGGTGTTGAACCCTCTCACCAGGAAAAGTGTGGGTGTTAAAACACCCACATCCCCCACGGGTGCGACGCCCCTGAATACAATCATAAAGTAAATATTTTATCACAAATAAATATTTCAGTGAGTAGAAAGGGCTGTGTCTATAGTATTATAGATAACACAAAATTAAATAATTTAAATCATTTTATCATTTTAATTTATTGTCCCTGGGTTAGTAGGGTATTCATGTAATAAACTATTAGTGGCTTGGAAAGATTTTAAATATCAATTCCACTTAAAAGATGCAATCTAATGAAATAAGCCCATATGACATAAGCCTGCTCCCAATCAGGTTTAAGCTTAGAGACCATTTACTATGACAGCAAGTCCAGGATGAGCTTCGAAGACCCAAATAATCCAAGATCACGTTAAATCGTCAAAAAAATAAAATCCAGCTAACTGAGTTAGTGATGTACAGAGAAGGGGCCCCAGCAAGTTCATCCAAATCATCACCAAAGCTTTCTTTAAGCATAGTCCAGTTCATGCAATCATAACACTCTTGTAAACAGAGCACAGAATCTTCTGTCCAAACCTTTACATCGTTTTTTGTACTCTCTCCTTAAAATGTAGTCTTATATGTAGGTAATAAAAACACTCAGTTGTGATTGTCCAAGCCCAATCACTGACCTATAACACACATTTAGTATTTCATACCATCCGGTTGGGCAGGTAACATATTATTAATAGTGTGTAAGTGCTTTTTTCAGCGAAACATTATTAAAATAACTCAATATATAATGTGTTACTTCAGATAAAATTGATTGTATTATTGTGCCACCTCAAAAATTATACTAAAAATAATATTGCAGTTGTCAACATACAGTGGTAATGAACTCCTCCACATCATTGATGCTCTTGACAGTGATTTCACCCTGGCTGATCATTGGATAGTCGTAAGGGTTGGCCATGTGCTCAATTCTGTCAAACAATGGGAGGATTCATTGGGAATATTTCATCTTATTTTACTGTAACAGTCTGAAGCACAGAGTCTTTTTTTCCCGTTATACTTTCCCACTGTGAGTTTTGACATTAGCTTTGACCCCCTTTTTTTAAAAAAAAATAAAAAATACCTTCCAGGTACATATCAGCTGCATCTGTCATAAAGAATGCTGTTTTGGCATCGAAGGGGGTGTTCTGAGCCTTGATTCACTCTCCTTCTGGCTGCCAGAGGTAAATGGCCGCCGAGCTGAAACACTCCATCTCCCATGATTGTACTTTTTGGGTTGAAATGTTAAAAGGTACACATTTTTAAGTGTCAGACTTACTTAAGTTATGAAAAAAAATGTGTTCCAAAAATAATTATTCTTTTTTATTAATTAATTTTGCATTAACAAAGTATTTTCATTAAAGATGCAGTATATCATTACGTGAACATCCAATCTGCCAATCACCTTTTTGTTTTTCAAGACCATAAATGTTTCTGCTAGGTCCTGTTAAATAAATACATGGACACAGACTATTTATTGGATATTGATTTTTGTTGATATATAATCTCATATATGCCCTTTTTTCTTTTAACAATATCAAACATTGCTATTAATGTCAACCAAATATAACAGTAAAAAAAAATCAATTAATTAAAATGATCAATTTAAATTAAATTAATAATTTTGGCACAGTAAAGTCTTGACTCACCTTCCAGTGGTTGGAAGTCACTGAGGTCCAGGATGACTCTTTTTATATAGACTCAAGATGTTGTCTCAGCAGTGCAGCCACTGTATTTGGTTATAATGGGCTGGGTTTTACTTTCTATTTATGATGAATGTGTTCTGTTCTGTTTTTATCCTAGTATACAGTTACACACCCCCACAGAGTGATTGATAAGAGAAGTCAAAGTAATGTCTCTGCATTTAAAGAATTTTACTTTACACAAGATGAAAGTGTATACTGTAAACCTATTTTTTTCTTAAACAGGAGTGAATTCTTTTTGAATTTCAAAACAAACAATACAACAGATTGTATTTGCCCTCATGTTTAGTTTTTCTTCAACAGAAAATTATTGGTAGTTAATTTCATTGTTTCCCAAATTTCTCTTTCTGCACCGATTGTCTGAACTGAACTAGGCAAAAAAAAGAGTATGCTGAAAAAGTATGTTTTAGGTATGCTGTACCCCATGGATTAGAATTCTTTCTAAATGAAATTAAAGATATTATTTGTGTCTTACAAAAAAACTAAATTAAAATATTATTTGAGAATTGGGGTTGTTTGTGTAGATGTGTATAAGTTGGCCAAGACACTAATGTAAAAGCGATATTTAATCTCTGAGAGGTTTTTCTTTGTTAAATAAGTAAAATTAGGCAAATATATCCAAGATGATTCCTAAAGTTCAGTAAATAAAGTATTCAAGACAAGCATAATGTAAAATGCGTCTTTGTCCACATAGATGAAAATTTCTGTAATGATTGACAGATTTGTTTGGGCAAGAGTGGGAATGGGAATCAGCTGCTCAGGTTTTCACTGCTTCTTCATGCTGTCAGATAATCCAGCTGGCACTCTTCCAGTGCAGGCATGGCTGTGGAGGAGCTGTCAGATTGCTCTGGTGTACAGTGTCAAGACAACAGCAAGCTGAGTGCACATTTATAAATAGGTCAAAGTCATATTAAGGATCATGGTGTGTGGTGAGAGAAGGAATGCAATCTAAATTAAATTAAATTCAAGTGTATTTGTAGAGCACTTTTTATGATACAGATCGTTGCAAAGCAACTTTACAAGTTTCTACAATATTTAGTAGTATCTTATCAGTGGTGACTGTCAGTTTATGGACATATGGCAGATTTGTATGAAGGTATTTTTGGTGCAAAACAACCGAATATGTGTCATGGAATTTGTAGTTGTAGAGAATAGCCACAAGTGTACAAGTAAATTGTCAAAAAAAAGTCACTTGTCAAAAGTTGCAAACACAAATCAAGAAACTCATACGCTTACATGTTTTGCTACTATTTCTGCAGTAAATATGGTGCAAAATATATTCACACACCTGCAGAAAAATGTGAAGTCATGGACAAATTTTGTACATCTGCAAATCAATTTGTGAATTCTTACAATGAGATTTGCATGCTTGTAGAATGTTTTCTTAGATATATATTTTTTTTTCTTGGATACTTTTTCTAACACAAACACAAGTGCTTTATGACAATGGTTTTCATTGTTTTTCACTCGCAAATGACAAGTTTTGTGCACCCTTTTACAGCACATATCTGTGATAAATGGTGCAAAAGTGATTTGTGCATCTGTAGAGGCAACGATGGGCACTGTTCAGAGATCAGAGAGTTGATGTAAAGCAGCAGAAACCAAGGTGTTTTCTTTTTCTTTTTCTGACATCACTCACCTTTATACTGTACATTTGTTTATACACTGAACAAAATTATAAACACAACACTTTTGCTTTTGCCCCCATTTTTCAAAAGAGAAAAATCAAAGATTTAAGACTTTTTCTATGTACAAAAAAGGCCTGTAAGCACACCAACCCAGGTCCACATCCAGCATCTTCACCTCCAATAATGTCTGAGACCAGCCACCCGCACAACTGCTGCAATACTCAGTTGCAGAACCAAAGCATTTCAGCACAAACTGTCAGAACCGTCTCAGGGAATCTCATCTGCATGCTCATCATCCTCATTAGGGTCTCGACCTGACTGCAGCTCGTGCTCACATTTGATGGCGTCTGGCACTTTGGAGAGGTGTTGTCTTCACGGATGAGTCCCGGTTTTCACTGTACAGCCAATGAAGAGGAGTGGACCAACATTCCACAGGCCACAATCAACAACCTGATCAACTCTATGTGAAGGAGATGTGTTGCACTGCGTGAGGCTAATGGTGGTCACACCAGATAATGACTGGTTTTCGGACTCTCCAATACAGTATAAATGCACATTTTAGAATGGTCTTTTATTGTGGCCAGCCTAAGGCACACCTGTGCAATAATCATGCTGTCTAATCAGCATCTTGATATGCCACACCTGAGAGGTGGATGCATTATCTCGGCAAAGGAGAAGTGCTCACTAACACAGATTTAGATAGATCTGTGAACAATATTGAAAGTGAAAAGTGTAAATGGTGACCCATACTCAGAATTCGTGCTCTGCATTTAACCCATCCAAAGCACACACACACAGCAGTGAACACACACACACAGCCTGGTTTCTACCAAGGTTTTTTTCTCCATTCTGTCACCGATGGAGTTTCGGTTCCTTGCCGCTGTCGCTTCTGGCTTGCGTAGTTGGGGTCACTTCATCTACAGCGATATCGTTGACTTGATTTCAACCAGCCTGGGCCGCACCCCAGTTCTTACCAAAGCAAGCCTCTCTCACTTCTCGTTTACCAGTTTGAGGCTGCCTCCTCTAGCGGCGCAGACCGCGCGTCGTAAATCAATACATTTTCAGGTGAAGACGCTAAATACAGGTTTCGCGGCTAAAGACGCCTTTCCACTGTCTCCGACGAACAACAAGGAAGTCATTCATTTCCAATGGAAAGTAGTGCGGGAGCTGCGTGGAGTTCTGATCACATACATATGCGGAAATTTTGGATCCGATTTGAGCCTCGCATGCATTCAAATATTTGAACTTCTGCGACTAGACCGTATGCAACGCCCGACCGGATACAACGTATTCTAATCAAAACTATCGGTGCGTGGTCAGAATTACCAATATTTTGTTAACTTTAACATTATTCTTTAAACAGTATTTCTGTAAAATGGTGGTTTATAATAATTATGGGAGAAATAATTATCAAACCATTATTTACGTTGATTAGTCCCATAAAACCTACTGTTTTTATTTTGGGGGTCATCTGATTTGTGACAATGCATTCATACATTAATTATATTCATTAAAATTATTCATTTTACCATGGTAAATATGCCAAGGTAACGGTGGTTGCACGACCAGTTTGAAAGTTTTGTGCGACTGCCGCTAGAGGGAGAAATGCGACAATCGTGGAAAGGGGCTTAAAGTTTGTTAAATGAGGTTATGACGTAGTTCTGTCGGATGACGATGCCATTTTTTACCACGAAGCCAAGGCATTTTTTTCCAGAGTCGTCATCCACACTGAAATGTCCAAAGATATTACATTTGCCTTACCGTGCATGTTTAAACCTCACTGAGATTATACAGACATAAGTTTCATGCATTATTTCGGCAGGACCAATTTATTTAGGGACATATTTCACCATTTACGGGCGTGATCACAGGCCTTGAGTATTGAGCTCCCATCGGACGCCAGCGAGAGACTCCTGGCAACACAACTTTACCCTTTCCGTCTTGTGTCCGGAGAGGCTTACCCGCTTGATGCCTTGAGTATTGAGCTCCCATCGGACATCGGCGAGAGCCTCCCGGCTAGACAACCTTACCTTTTCCTTTCTACGGTTGGCAAGGCTTACCCGTTTGGTGCCTGGAGTATTGAGCTCCCATCAGACGTCAGCGAGAGTCTCCCAGCCACATAAACTTTACTTTTCCATGCTACGGTCGGAGAGGCTTACCCATTCTGTGCCTTGAGTATTGAGCTCCCATCGGACGTCGGCGAGTGTCTCACGGCCACCTAACTTATTGTTCCTGTTTGACGATGCTGGCCGTACGACGACAAGAGTCTCGACCTCCCACCAAACTCTGTCCAAATCTTTTCCCCCGCCTGGTGAGGCTTACCCGTTCGATGTTCTGAGTCCTGATCTCCCATCAGATGCTGCGAGAGCCTGCGCAGTCGGGTTTTCCTTATTCCGCTCCCCGGCCGGCAAGGCTTACCCATCTGAGTGCTCTCGGTTGGGTTTTCTTTACTTGCTGCCCACAAACAGGTCTTATCCATCTGAAGCCGTGAGTATTGATCTCCCGTCGGGTGTCGCATGAGTCCCCTTTGTTGGTGGCCCAAAGCCTGTTTATCTGCCCAACTGAGAGGACCTACACGGCCGTCGTCCTGAGACTTGATCTCCAGTCGGGGGCTTCATGGGTCCTCTCGGTCAGTTATCTACCCTGGTTGCCCACTGATTAGCAGGGGCTCATCAGCCAGTAGGGCCCGTACGCCAACACCATGACCTATTCCAGTCGAGGCAACTCGGGCCCTCCTGGTCGGGCCATCCAATCACGTTGCTCCTCCTCCATCAGCCAGTAGGGCACATCCGTTCCAATGCAGTGAGGTGCTCCGGTTGTGCAATGGCTCGAGCCCTCCTGATTGGGTGCCCCAAATCACATAGTCCAATACAAGCAGCCGGTAGGGCCTATCTCTCCAAATATGTAAAGTTGTGCTCTTCCGACCTGCCAACCAGCGACTTTCTAAATATCAGTCCGCGCCAGATCTCAAAGTGGTTGTTCTGCACGCTTAGTGAACAAACTACAGTTAGTCCAAAATGCAGCAGCAAGAGTTCTTACTAGAACCAGGAAGTATGACCATATTAGCCCGGTCCTGTCAACACTGCACTGGCTCCTTATCAAACATTGTATAGATTTTAAAATATTGCTTATTACTTATAAAGCCATGAATGGTTTAGCACCTCAGTATTTGAATGAGCTCCTTTTACATTATAATCCTCTACGTCCGCTACGTTCTCAAAACTCAGGCAATTTGATAATACCTAGAATATCAAAATCAACTGCGGGCGGCAGATCCTTTTCCTATTTGGCGCCTAAACTCTGGAATAACCTACCTAATATTGTTCGAGAGGCAGACACACTCTTGCAGTTTAAATCTAGATTAAAGACCCATCTCTTTAACCTGGCTTACAATATCAATGTCAATGTCACCTTTATTTATATAGCGCTTTAAACAAAATACATTGCGTCAAAGCAACTGAACAACATTCATTAGGAAAACAGTGTCAATAATGCAAAAATGATTGTTAAAGGCAGTTCATCATTGGATTCAGTTATGTCATCTCTGTTCAGTTAAATAGTGTCTGTGCATTTATTTGCAATCAAGTCAACGATATCGCTGTAGATGAAGTGATACACATGAAGTGAAGCTTACACATACTAATATGCTTTTAATATCCAAATCCGTTAAAGGATTTTTAGGCTGCATTAAGTAGGTAAACCGGAACCGGGAACACTTCATATAACACCCTATGTACTTGCTACATCATTATAAGAATGGCATCTACGCTAATATTTGTCTGTTTCTCTCTTTTTCTGAGGTTACCGTAGCCACCAGATCCAGTCTGTATCCAGATCAGAGGGTCACTGCAGTCACCCGGATCCAGTACGTATCCAGACCAGATGGTGGATCAGCACCTAGAAAGGACCTCTACATCCCTGAAAGACAGCGGAGACCAGGACAACTAGAGCCCCAGATACAGATCCCCTGTAAAGACCTTGTCTCAGAGGACCACCAGGACAAGACCACAGGAAACAGATGATTCTTCTGCACAATCTGACTTTGCTGAAGCCTGGAACTGAAATGCCTGCATACAGACCAGTCACCAAAGTCACCAAACCAGTTCAAAAACAGATTAAAGTGTGGCCAAAAGGGTCATCAGAGGCTCTTCAGTTTTGACACCACTGACTGGAATATGTTTAACCCTCTGGAGTCGATTAACGAGTATACGCGTTATGAGTCATTTTCTCCTGATAACCCTGAAAAGAACTTAAATTACACTTTCCGTTTTGATCGTACAGATAAGAGCAATACATTAATCGAATCTGTAAAGGTTATACTTTTTTTGTATACAGACATAATAACAACAGAACTTTGTGCACTTATAAAATAAAGATAACAAACAAGGTGTGCTGTCTGCAGCCTTTGTCTGCGCTGATCTTCATGTACAATCACGTCATTAAAATGAAGTGTAACTCAGTGAATACTCAATGAAGAGACATGAGAGATATATCTATAGAAAGCCTGACATGTATTTGTATTTGTATTTATTAGTTCACCCACACATAATATCAGAACAAATGGCATAATTCAGATAGCACATATATTCATGTGTGAATCAGGTCTCCCAAAGAAGCTATCCAAGCTTATAATAGGGAGCCTGAGGACATATTGACATACCAGTTATACATTAAAAACAAATAAGTAAGCTGAACAAAAAGAAAAAACACACACACAAAAAAAAAAAAAATGTAACACCAATCACACAACAATGGAATCATAACAAAATACACAATACAACATAAGACACAAAAAAGGAAATCAGGACAATGCTTTTGCATAGAATCTACTATGATCTAGGTAGGCTACTGAATAGGGTGTAGATACAATCGTAAAAGTTCCTTTCTTAATAATTTATTAAAGATGGATACAGAATTCAGCACCTTAAGCTTGTCATCTAACTCATTCCAAATCTTTGGACCTCTACTTGTAATGCTCAAACTTGCACTTTTAAGTCTTCTATTTTTACCAGTGATCAGGTTTTTATTCCTAGTAGCATGAGCGTGAAGCGGATTACTAATTGGAATGAGCTGAGATAGCCTGCTATGTGTCACATTAACCACTTGGTGCATAATGCACGCATTGTGGTATATATTCAACTCAGTGAAACATAACAGTGAAAGAACGGTCTTTGTGGGAGTATTGTACTTAGACCACGACATGGCTCGTATTATCTTCTTTTGTAAACTTATTAATTTATTTAAGTGACTCGGGTAAGTATTACACCAAATTACATTACAATAACTAATGTGAGGTTCAAACAGAGTTTTGTACAGGGTGAGAAGAGCAGGTAATGTAAGATAGTGCCGTATTCTAAAAAATAGACCAACATATTTTGAGAGCTTCTGCATCAAGTGATCAATGTGGCATTTAAAATTTAGACATTTATCAATGTAAACCCCCAAAAACTTTGTGGAGGTAACTGGTAGTATCTCCTCATCATTTACTTTGAGGCAAAGGTGTTTTGTGGCTGATGCCCTTATGTTTGATTGGAACACTATATAATTTGTTTTTTTTATATTAAGAGATAATTTGTTGCACTTGAACCAGACAGCAATTTTTTGTAGTTCTTCACTTAAAAGAATTTGTAAGTCACCTGAATTTTTATGTGACAAGAACAAATTGGTGTCGTCTGCAAACATCACCTTTTGAAATACTTGAGAGGAATTCACAAAGTCATTTATATATATGTTGAATAGTAATGGACCTAATATTGAGCCTTGGGGAACCCCATATTTGATTTCTTTATTTTGAGATATATGGTTATTAATCATCACATATTGTTTACGACCATATAGGTAACTTTTAAACCAATCAAGTGCTACTCCTCTAACACCATAGTGATGTAATTTCTCTAAGAGTATATTAAAATCAATAGTGTCAAATGCTTTGGATAGGTCAAGGAAAACACCAACTCCACAATCACCCTGATCTAAAGAATCATAGATTTTTTCGATGAGGTCTAAAACAGCCATAAAGGTAGAGTTCTCTTTCCTGAAACCATACTGTGATCTCACTAAAATATTAAGCTTATCCAAATAATGACTTAACCTACTGTGTACCACTCTCTCTAATACCTTAGACAGAGATGGTAAAATAGAAATTGGACGGTAGTTGCCCATATTATTTTTGTCACCTGATTTGTAAATTGGCGTAATTCTGGCAATTTTTGTCATACTTGGCACTACACCGTACAGAAGTGATAGGTTAATGCAGTGTGTAAGTGGTTGTGCTATTATATCTGCAACAGCTATCATAATTTTACTACATATTCCATCAACCCCTCCTGTACGAGAGCTCTTTAAATTTGTAATAATTTTATGAATTTCAGTTTTATCAGTAGGTTTCATAAAAAAAGATTGTTTATAATTTCCATTGAGATAGTGTCTAAAAGAAGATCCGTTGGGAGGTCTAATTTTTTTTTGCGAGATCTTCACCCAAGGAGACAAAGTAATCATTAAAACTATCAGCTAATGAAAGTGAATTGTCATTTGAGCATTCGGGTAGCACAGCTGACTTCTGGCCCCTGTTTAGAACTTTATTCAACACAGCCCAGGTCCTTTTGGAGTCACCCTGGGCTGCATTTATATGTTCGGTATAGTACATTTATTTACTCTTCCTCATAATATGAGTGAGTTTATTTCTAAACTTAGAATATTTACTTTTATTTTTATCATTGGGATTTTTCCTGTAAACCTTATAAAGTTTATTTTTACGTTTGATAGAATTGAGGATCCCTTTAGTGAACCAAGGGTGATGATCATCATTTCTGCATATGACAGTCTTCACTGGAATGGTATTATGAATGAACTCCATTAATTCATGAATTAGACTGTCATAGGCAGTGTCTGGGTCATGGGTTTCATACACACTAGTCCAAACCTTGCTCTCCAAATTTTCACGGAGCTGTTGTAACATTCTATTATTCAGGACATTGATCTTTATCTTACAACGTTTAGGTGGAGGTTTGGATGCCAGGTTTAAAGATAGCACAATTGGGTAGTGATCAGATATATCAGTCACAACCACACCTGACTCCAACCTTAGGTTTTGTAAGTTTGTGAAAATATTATCAATGATAGACTTGGATGAGTGAGTTACTCTAGTATATCTATTAATAGTCTGTATAAAGGAGGAGGAGTAAAGAGCGTTCATGAAATCATTTTTAATAGAACCATCCCTAGAGATGTCAATATTAAAATCCCAGAGGATTATACAGTTTCGATTTTTCCTGTTGATATCAAAAAGAGTTTCCTCAAATTTACTAGTAAAAGTAATAGGATTCAGATCAGGGGGGCGATACACTATGCCAACGATAAGATTACTAGTTGCATTGATACTTATATCCACAAATAATGAGTCTATTTGTTCATCAACCAAGGCCAAATTGTCACAGACATTGGCCTGGAATCTTGAGTTAACATAAAGACACACACCTCCACCCATTCTACCTAATCTGTTCTTATAGTAAAGTTTGTAGCCCTTAAGGTTTAGAGAATCACAGTATGAGCTATCATTTAACCAGGTTTCACTACAAGCAATTACATCAAAGCTACAACCTGATACAGACAGCATTGACACTAGTTGATCTTAGTGTTTGGTTAGGCTTCTGATATTAATATGGACCACCGAAAAGTTATTATTCATACTTAAGTGTTTAAGATTTTCTAGGTCATACTGCTTGCAAGTTGTATATGCACCAATGTCACTGCAGTGCCGAACCTCCCCATCTAGATCATCCGAATCATCCAACCCCATCAAAAGGCAGTAGACCTAATCCTACATCCAGCATCCATGATAAGGCAAATACACATAAAGCATTCATTCCTAAATACAAAAAAAAAAAATACAAGTACACTTGTCTAGGTGTACTCTCTCTTGCATCTTATTCCATTTACACCCATACCCACCCTCACATCCACACCCACTTCCAACCACAAGTTGATTTATGAAGAGCACAAACTGACACATTTGTACCATTGGATGGTGATCTCAACACCCACATTTATAAGTATAATTAATTAATCAATCAAAGTATGCATAAGTAATTTTTGCTCAAATGAGAAGCCAGAAATAAAGACAAATAGAAAATAAAAGTAAAATAAAAAGTAAAAGGTATGCCTTATTGACAGTTCTAAAGCCAACACAAGGACTAAGCCTTTTCAAATAACCACATAGGTCACCAGCCAGCCAGTTTAAGGCAATGTCTTAATGTATTGCATTGCTTCTGGAACCGAAGAAAAGTACATCCTACCTCCCTCCTTGAGCTTGATAAAAAGTCTGGCAGGGAATAGAAGCGTTGATCTAAGTCCGCATTTATACAGCTCCGACATCACCTCTCTATATTCCTTCCGTTGCGCCACAATTTCAGGTGGATAATCCTCGTAGACTGAGATGAGATGGGATTGGAACTTCAACTGACCTCTTTTGGCCCGAGCTTCACAAATGATTTTCTCCTTTACAAGGTACTTGTGAAGCCTAATGATGACCGACCGCGGTCTCTGACCTGGTTGTGGTTTGGCAGATGGGGTTCGATGAGCCCATTCGCACTCAGGCGGGGAGTCCAGAATGTGGCCAAACACCTCGGTTAGCATTTTGGAGTAAAACACTATTGGCTGTTGCTGTGTTTCGATGGATTCAGGTAGGCCAACCACCCTGATATGATGTCGACGATACCGGGATTCCAAGTCACTTACTTTCGCAAGTAGCTTAGTGTTACTGTCCTTTAATTTAACACAGTTTGCTTCCAGTGTTGCCAAGCGTGAATCTTGTTGAGTTGCATTTTCCTCAAGTTCGCCGATCGTCACCGAATGCGCTGCAACAGTATCATGAATTCGATCCAGTTTATGTTCAAGTTTTGCAAGCGTTTCTTTAAAATCCAAGGTTAGTACTTCTCGGTTTTTTTCGAGAAGTTTAGCGATGGACGCCAAAGTCAGATCCCCGCCGTCTTCAACATGTGCTAGATCTGGGGATTCTGATTTGTTTTTGTAAGGTTTAGGCATGTTTAAGTGTTTGGTATAATGATTTGGTAATTTAGATCGTAGATAATAATTATTCAGATCAAGTTATGTTCTTAGAAAAGGCTTAATTGCATAATTGTCGGTGGTATTGAGACACCTATATCGTGCACCTACAGCTTGCAAGTTTACACACCTCTTTAATGTTATTTTTAATGATCTCCGACTGGCAAGTCGAACATCATTAGCGCCGGCATGAATAACAATCTTACTGTATTTACGTTTAGCATTAGCCAGCACTTTTAAATTTGCCAAGATGTCAGGCGCTCTGGCTCCCGGTAAACATTTTACTTTGGTGGCTGGTGTCTCTGTATTCACGTTCCATACAATAGAATCACCAATAACTAGAGCACTTTCATCAGGTTTCTCAGTGGGTGCATCACTGAGTGGGAAGAACCTGTTTAATGTTTTGATCGGAACAGAAGAGCGGTGTTTTGACCCACGACTACACTGCCTCACCGTCACCCAGTTGCCCTGCTGCAGGGGCTCTGTTTCCAAACCGAACAATGTACAGGAATCCCTGAGCTAGACGCATCCAAAGCCGTATCTAGAGCCCTAACATTCTTACTGTCCTCAATTAAAGTTTGGATGCGTGTCTCTAATTCTGAAATCTTCTCTGTCAGCCTAACTATTTCCCTGCATTTATCACATGTGAATCCCTCATCAGCGACAGAGATAGATAAACTGTACATGTGGCAAGAGGTGCAAGTAACAATAACAGGAGAAGCCATTACTCACTGTGCTTGATGAAATATTCTTACTGCAGTTGTTTGATGAACTTGTGAAAAACTGGATTGAGAGAGAGGAGAGGAGAAAAGAAAAACAGCGATAGGTTCGAATGAAAACGCTAATGACAAGCTAACGAGTGCTAACGCTTTGCAGGTGTACTGCACTCACGGATATAAAATAAAAGTGAACGATCAAAGTAAATCTGATAAGATTGATCGATAATATCAGAAATATGGTGTGAATTAAGTTATATTTTACCACTTTAAAAAACAGAGAGTGATAGTAAGATAAAGATTCTAGAGAAAAAATAAAATAAAAACAGCTACAGGGAGCTACGATTTGCTACAGAAGGCCAACAGGAAGTAGAGAAAACACTGTCCAACAGCGACACCCGCAGGCAGCATTCAGAGATCAGGCAGAGCTCTCCTGGGTGTGAGCAATGGGCCTCCAGTCATTTAAGCATGTGATTTAGTTTTTCTTTGGTATGGGCACAATGGTAGATTATTTGAAGCACGAGGGAACCACAGACAGACAGAGGGAGAGGTTGAAAAGGTCTGAAAACACCAGCTAGTTGGAATGCGCATGCTCGGAGCACATGGCCTGGGATGCCATCTGGACCCGCAGCCTTATGGATATTCACCCGTCGGAAGGATCGGGTTACATCCGCGACAGAGACGGAGAGTGCACTGACATCTTCTGCAGCAGCCGCCGGAGCGCTCTCTGTGTGGATGGGGGAGAGATTTGTAGGTGTCCCGAAAAGGAGGATAGCAGTGGTCCAGTGTAAGATCACCACGCGTGTTGATGGTGATGTGTTGAAATATTTTGGTGCTATTGTTCTGAAGCTGGCTTTGTTAAAGTCCCCCGTAACAATAAATGGTGCATCTGGGTACGAGGTTTCCTGCTCACTTATATTCCCATACAGTTCCTTGAGTGCCTGGTCTGTGTTGGCTTGAGGAGAAATGTAAACAGCTGTGATAATGACCGCTGTGAATTCCCTGGGTAGCCAGAATGGTCGACACAGAAGCATTTGAAATTCCAGAACAGGGGAGCAGAACGATTTAATAGAGTGTAGGTTCCTTTCATCCCACTACGAGTTGTTGACAAAGAAACAAATGCCTCCACCTCTGCTTTTCCCTGTGAGCTCTTTCATTCTGTCCGAGCGGTGCACGGAGAACCCCGTAAGCTTGATGGCTGAGTCTGGAACCTCTGCAGACATCCAGGTTTCTGTGAGGCAAATAATGTAGCAGTACCTTGTTTCTCGTTGGTATGAGATACGGCCCACAGTTCACAGAGTTTGTTGTAAATGAACGTTAGCCAGCAAAATGTTTGGTAGAGGAGGTCGGAAGGGACGACTTCTGAGTCTGACAAGGATGCCGGCTCTCTTCCCTCTTTTCCAGCAGTGTTTCCTCAGTCGTGCTGTGCAGCCCAGACAAAGGGCTCTTATGCGGTGTCTGTAAACAAGGCGCCAGCATTCAAGAAAGTACGGTTTGGAACGTGACGTAGGAACCTATGCTTAGAAGCGTGTGTCTATTGTAGACAGTTATACAAACAACATCCAACACGTAGAACAACAATTAAAACAAACAAAAAAAAGCAACACGGCTGCCATGCTCGGCGCCATCCAGTTTGGATATCAGTCCAACCGCTTGGCCGATGATGCCATCGAGACTACCCTACACTCATCACTCACACATCTAGAAAAAAAGATGTCAGAATACGCCAGAATGCTGTTCCTCGACTTCAGTTCAGCATTTAACACAGTCATCTCTCAACAGCTCATCCAAAAACTGGTTCAGCTGGGGCTCAACACTTTGCTGTGCAACTGGCTGTTAGACTTTCTGAATGGAAGACCTCAGGCAGTACAGGTCAGCAGGAACACATCCAGCACCATCACACTGAACACTGGGGCCCCCCAAGGATGTGTGTTGAGCCCCCTCCTCTTCACTCTGCTGACCCACAACTGCACACCGTCACACAACTCCAACCTCTTGATTAAGTTTGCGGATGACACGACCGTGGTGGGTCTCATTAGCAACAAAGATGAGACAAACTACAGGAGCGAGGTGAGCCGCCTGGCCGGGTGGTGCAGTGACAACAATCTCTCTCTTAAAGTGGAGAAGACGAAGGAGATTGTTGTTGACTTCAGGAGAGCACACACTCAGTATGCTTCTCTGACCATCAATGGTGCGACTGTGGAGAGAGAGAGCAGCACCAAGTTCCTGGGTGTGCACATCACAGAGGAACTCTCCTGGACTGAAAACACAGCAGCACTGGCCAAGAAATCACAGCAGCGTCTCTACTTCCTCCGCAAACTGAGAAGAGCCAGAGCCCTGGCCCCTACCATGTACACCTTCTACAGAGGCACCATCAAGAGCATCCGGACGAGCTTCTTCACTGTGTGGTATGGAGCCTGCAACGCGTCCTGCCGAAAGTCTCTGCAATGCATAGTGAGAGCAGCTGAGAAGATCATAGGTGTCTCTCTCCCCTCCCTCCCCTCCCTCTAGGACCTCCGTCTGGCCCACAAATCCCTCAGCATTGCAGATGATCCCACACACCCATCACACAGCTTCTTCAGTCTGCTGCCATCAGGGAGGAGACTGCGGAGTCTCCAGGCCAGGACCAGCAGAAGGACAGCTTCATTCATCAGGCTGTCAGGAAGCTTAACTCGCTCCCGAACTTGCATAACAATTAATGTTCTCTGGTCTTTTTGTGTCAGGATCAAAAAACAGTGAAATTACTATAATATTAAATTAAATTTACAATTAAATGTATGCATTTAGCAGATGCTTTTATCCAAAGCGACTTACAGTGAATTCAGGCTATAAATTTTTACCTATCATGTGTTCCCGGGGATTCGAAACCCCCAACCTTGCGTTTGACAGCACAGTGCTCTACCAATTAAGGTACAGGAACATTATATATATATATATATATATATATATATATATATATATATATATATATATATATATATATATATATATATATATATATATATACAGTACAGATCAAAAGTTTGGGCACACCTTCTCATTCAAAGAGTTTTCTTTATTTACATGACTATGAAATTTGTAGAGTCACACTGAAGCCATCAAGGGCTATTTGACCAATAAGAAGAGTGATGGGGTGCTGCGCCAGATGACCTGGCCTCCACAGTCACCGGACCTGAACCCAATTGAGATGGTTTAGGGGTGAGCTGGACCGCAGACAGAAGGCAAAAGGGCCAACAAGTGTTAAGCATCTCTCGGGGAACTCCTTCAAGACTGTTGGAAGACCATTTCAGGTGACTACCTCTTGAAGCTCATTAAGAGAAAGCCAAGAGTGTGCAAAGCAGTAATCAAAGCAAAAGGTGGCTACTTTGAAGAACCTAGAATATGACATATTTTCAGTTGTTTCACACTTTTTTGTTATGTATATAATTCCATATATAATTCCACATGTGTTAATTCATAGTTTTGATGCCTTCAGTGTGAATCTACAGTTTTCATAGTCATGAAAATAAATAAAACTCTTTGAATAAGAAGGTGTGTCCAAACTTTTGGTTTGTACTGTATATATATTTGTATTTTTGGCTAATGAAGCTTTTAGCAGCTATTTAAAATACATTTGATTACTCTACACCAAAATCTAGAAACAATTTGAACGAACAACACAACAGCTTCAGCAGCAAACTTTGCTATAAACAAAATTTATGTCACTGACCAAAATTTATGGCCATGACTGTATACTTTTAGTTGAGTGCTTAACATCCTCATGAATAGCAAGAGTAAATTTTCTATCACTATTGGAATGTGGTGTAGTGTAGTAAAAAAGCATCACATAGATTTGTGTGATCCAGCATTCCTTATATAGTTTGTACAGACAGTGTATTTAATAGCTAAGCCTGTTGCTTGGCTCTGGTTTAGCTGTGCTCTGCATGTTCTGGTGTACAGTTGCAGCACTTTTACAGATCAAGCATTTTTATTAATAAGTCATACCAAAGAAGGCTGTGCTCTGTGCATGGCTGACACTGTTTTTACCTCATGAGTTTATTGACTTAACTGGCAACTCAAACCAAATATGAACTAACAGGTCTAATATGACACTACAGATCACCTAAAGGCACAAAAAAATTAAAAGTTATTTGCATCCTCTTGCAAAACTTTTGTGTTTTTAGGCAAAACCTTTTAAGGCAAACACTTGCTGTTTACTTTACACCTTGCAGTGGTTCAAACAGCTCAGACAGCAAATCTGGCATAAAGTTTATTCATAAAATATACTACGCATAGGAAAGCAGATGTGACCAAAAAAATAAATGGAACACGCAAATCTGTGCCTTGAACTAAATAACTGACTACATTTCTTTATACTTGAGCTGAAGTTCAAAATAAATCTATGAACTGTTCCTTTGTGAATGTACAGAGCTGTCTGAACCACTTCTAGCTGTAAAGCTAACAAGACTGTTTGTCTGAACTTAACAGTTTTTTAGGAAATGCAAAAGTTCTGGAAAATTAATTTTCCTTATGTCCAAATCTTTTTCCACTGCCATGTCCATGGGTTACTTTCAGAAACCTTGGTGCATACAGATAACACTAACAGTGGAGCATAAAAATACAGATAGATACAGATTAAATATAAAATACAACTATACAAATAAGGTCATGTAAATTTACTTTAATTAAAATAAAATACAGTTAAATAAAGCGGCACATGGCATATAGAGTGCAAATAAGTGAAGTAAACAAACAGTGCAGATAAAATAATTGTAGTGTAGTCTCTGTTTCATTCTCTTTTATCCTACAGTAAATCAACATGCACATTCCTTACATACTGAAAATGAACATGCACTTTTAAATGGCAGAATAGTGTTGCAGGTCTCTGAGTAATAGAGACACCAATGATTAATGAGATATGAGGTAAAATGTTGACACAGCTTTGTCCTATAGCAAGGGGTTAAATTGAGATGCATTTAATTATAGCAGTAAAAGGAGCAACATTCCTTCCGTTTTCCTTCAAGACCCTGAATCTGCTTTTGGCAGAAGTGAGAATGTTCATGGAATAACAGAGGGCTTACTCAAGAAACCCAAGAAGCAAGCAGACCTTATAAGCTCTGGAAAATGACTGACACTTTACAGCTGTTTGCTTGAGCTTGCTTAAGGTTAATATACTTTTAAAAATAGATCAAGACTGTGGCAATTTGTCTTCTACTGTATCTGCAGCAGTGATGGCAAAAAGTTAGATGTGTTTTGCTTTTTGTTTTGTCTGAGTAACTGTAGAGTATATTCCCATTCAATGTAATTCATCCTACCTGAGTGTGTGTGTATAGAAACACTGAACGAGTCTTTACACTCTATCCAATTATGCAAATGCTGAACAGCTACTGCACATACTTCTGAAGGCAGAGCAGTTTTTGAAGTCTGCCTCAAATGTGCAGATCATTGTGAGTACATGCTGGATTATTGTTGAACTGCTTTCTCAACACTAGATCACAGGTCACTGGTTTTTTGGAACAATTTATCAATCAAGGAAACAACAAGTACTTATTCCGACTCAGAATTAGGATTTAAAAATAATTACATTTTGGTTCTAAATAAAATATACATTTATAACTCAAATTAAACCAAAGACAAAACGTTTTTGACAAATGCCTAATAATAGGTAATAGAAACGCATTAAAAGTAATATAAATATTCTGTATAGACGGTTATGCATTTTTCTTAAGAAATATAGGGAATATCCAATTAATTGCATATTTATCATTATCTTCATGGATATTAAAATCACTAACAGTTAATCAGTAGCAGGTATCTCAGAAAAACAGCTAATTCTTTGATAAATTCTGTATGGTGCCCTTGTTGCCTGTTTACAGTAGCCAGTAAAAATGTCAAAAGGGAAGAAGATTTGGCACCATTACTTCAAACAACTTAAACACTTAAAATATGACTATATATTGCAGCAACACCTCCCCCTTTACCTTTTGGATATGGCTCATGTTTATAACAGTAATCTTGTGACGTGACATACAGCCAAGTATGGTGACCCATACTCAGAATTTGTGCTCTGCATTTAACCCATCCAGAGTGCACATATACAGCAGTGAACACACACACACCGTGAAGACACACCCGGAGCAGTGAACACACACACAGCAGTGAACACACACCCAGAGCAGTTAACTCACAGCAGTGAACACACACACACAACCCAGGTCTCTCACACCAAAGGCATGTGTCTTATCCACTGCGCCATCAACACCCAAGTGGACTTAGTGTTTTTGGGAATTTTGGACTTGGTCATATGGATTGGACTTAGTGTTTTTGGGTGGGTTTGTATAAGAATTACAACAGCTTCCCCCAATGGGGTGCACGTCCCTCAAAGAGGTTTGGAATAGGAAGCTGAGGCAAGGCACTGGCCGGCGCTCGTCTGCATATACCGGCTCCCCTTCCGGGGGAATTTGGTGTCCGAGCAGGCTTGTGGGCCCCCCAATAATTCAGAGCATGAATTCCCACCCCAGAGAACCAACCCCCCAACTGAGAGAATAAAGCCCCGACAAGGTGCATGAATTTCCAGACAAAGAGCCCAAAGCTGACCCTAGCCTGTATCCTCCACTCCTCTACAGACCTTTGACCTCCCGGGTTCATTAATCCCACTTCCCCCAGATGCTCTCCCCATCTCCAGCCCACTCAGAACCCATCTGGCAGACCAGATGATGGCTCGAGCCCATCTGCGTTGTTCTGCATGCTTAGTAAACCAACTACAGCTAATCCAAAATGCAGCAGCAAGAGTTCTTACTAGAACCAGGTCATTAGTGCTGTGATGTTGGGAAATGTCAACACTTGTTGAGGCTTTATTTTTCGTTAATTTAGCCACTGTATTGAATAAATAGCTGGGGATATGTTTGTTTTCTTCTAAAAGAGAAGAAAAGTAATCGGATCTAGCAGTTTTTAATGCTTTTCTGTAGGATAGGTTACTTTCACGCCAAGCAATACGATAGCACTAATAGAAAGATACAACCACGATCAGATGATAAGAGCAGGAAAATTCCTATCAATAGAATCTAATTAACCTCTTTACTAATGACTGGTGTAAGTTGAAGACTCACATTAATATTTAAACTCAACGCAGAGCGCAATCATGCAATTGTGGATCTGGTCAAGCTCGATTAACAATTGTTTACAAGACACGTGCTTGGGGTTGATCATACACGCGAGCCGGCCTCATCGTGAGTGTGTATAGTGTTTAAAGGCCGAAACACTCTATGATCTTTAGGTACACTACTGAAGAGGTTATCATGAACATTTCCCTCAATCTATTTGATTTAAGGTAGCAGGAAAGAATAATGCAGGGCATCACACTTCTACCAGACCTCCCTCTTAGAAGTTTCACATGATGGTTATTTAAATTATTAATAAAATTATAGTGTTCTTGTGCTTCTCCAAATATGTCTAACAAGACTATATAGTTTTCTCAAGATTTTTCCACTAATAAAAAGCTGTATTTAACGTTGAAAAGCAGCTTTCTTGACAGCTAATTCAAAATGTGGATTCCAGGTCCAATGACATTTCTGGGGATTTAAGTGTATTTTTCATAGTATAAACCCTGTTTTCTGATCCCTGTTGCCAAAATGTTCTGTTGGTAATATTAGTTTGCTTATGTTAGTGTACTAATGCAAGTATTACTTAACAAATCTTTAACACATTACTATTGAAGACTATATGGTAACCCTAACCTATCCCCTATCCCCTAACCCCTACCCTACCCTAACCCTTCCAAGCCCTAACCCTACACCTACCCCTACCCCTAACCCTAACCCTACCCCTACCCCTACCCCTAACCTAACCTAACCTAACCTAACCTAACCTAACCTAACCTAACCTAGCACCAATCAATACTTTTATCCTAACCATCATTGAATGACTGGCAGGAAGTAGTCTTGGATAACTTCTAGTTGGCTCAGTGGTAGAGTGATGGACTTAGGATGAGGGGACCCAGGTTCCTGTCCCGATCATTGCTGGATTGTGTTTTCTATTGTTTAATAAAGTTTTTCTGTGGTCACCATGGACGAGGTGACTAGGACAAGATATGGGGTGCATGAAAGAGACAAGGGACTTTCGGCAAAGGTTCGTGACATCTGACGTTATCCTGGAAAGGATGATGTCTGTTCAGTTCTAAAATGCATGAACTTTGAAAAGGATTGGACTGGTAGAAGCTTGGTGTGCAGAAATGTGCATCCGCCAGTCTCACTCTCTCGGCCTGATGGGAAGGAATGGGAGGTATGGGGTTGGGCTTTTTCAGGTGACCCGGATACCTTGCGGTGTTAACGAAGTGTCACTTGCACGGTGAGTATCCAGCCTCCCTGGGTCCACTTGGACAGCACGCAGGGCAGGTGGCCTGGGGCTAGCAGGCCTTAATTGGAGCCCAGTCTTCTATGGGGAGAAACATTTGCTAAGTACATTTGTTACTTAGTACATAGAGGGGGATAGGGCTAGTGGAAGAGTCCAGTTCAGGATTTTTTCGCCTTGGTCCTGTTAAAAGGTGTACTCTGACAGCCGGGGTTCAGAGAGAATTATTAGGATCCCAACAGTAGCATTGTGGATCCGTTGGAGGTCGTATTAGCAAATTGACTAAGAGACACACGCCGAGGTCTGATCACCCTGGGCAGGTCCCCCCAGAGGAGGGTGTCTAGTGTTTAAAGAACCGAAATACCTGATGATCCCAGTGTACACTATTGACAATGCGTCTTAAACAGTTCTCCCAATAGTTTCCCTGGGGAGACTAGGAAAGGCCAACCAGGCCCAAGTTAGGCGAGATGGTAGGTCAACCAAGTTGGCACTGGCAACCTTAGGTCTGGGGTTCGGGTTATTAAATGGAGCGGCACTGGTAAAATTGTTCAGTATTAATATGTTAGAGCTGTCGTCTGGTCTGCAAGATGGGATCTAATTGAGCTGGAGGCGGATAGATTGTCTGGAGGAAGGGGGATGGACAAACTGGGAGGCTGAAGTTCTTTAACTCTATAATGAGAGATTGGAAGATATGGGCTAGGGTCAGCTTAAGCACTTTGTCAGGAGTTCGTTAGGGTTAGTTAAGGGTATATAGGGTAAAATGCAAAATTGTACCCCCTATAGGGTGGGGTGCACTTCGTTTCTATAGGTCCTAGGGGGCTAAAAATTTGTATATATTATTTAGAGGGCGCCCGATCGTTTGCACTTAGTTTGGTAGCTCTAGCACCACCAGGTGCTGAGATATGGTACTGCACCCCCTGTTGTTTTGTACCTAGAGGTCTGAAATTTGGTGTGTATACTAATTAGAGGACGCCCTAATTAGAGGAGATATGGTACTGCACCCTTACTTGAGTTTCGCAGTGCTAGGGTTAGGGGAATGAAACGTCCAAGGTTCAAACCTAAGGTCTGAACCTGGTTGTGCTCGGTCCATTCGTCCACTGACCACTAAACGCCGATCCAAGCCAGGCCAAGCTCACAGACACGCACCCCCCGAGTAGTCCAGGGTTAGAGTGGTTAGGTTAAGGGCCGTGATGTCACCGTGGTTACTGTTGGGTAAGTTTAGGGACAGGGCGGGTATAGCCACAGGGGTTACTGACGGGTAGGTTTAGGGCCAGGGTGGGTATAGCCACAGGGGTTACTGACGGGTAGGTTTAGGGCCAGGGTGGGTATAGCCATAGGGGTTAGGTTAGGGTTAGGTTAGGTTAGGGTTAGAGGAAGGATTAGGTT